>NW_010205458.1:35309-35642 GCF_000695765.1 Mesitornis unicolor
TTTATACAAATAGCACAAACCTCATTATATCTAATCATGCTTTATTGCAAGCATGTTATTTGTGCTTATCAGAAAGGATGACTATTCTTGTTTTCTTGGTCTTTAAAATTAAATTCTCTTGTAAAGCATCATATTGGAAAACTTTTAGGACAAATTATCATATTGGAAGTTTTTAGGACAGTAAAACGACTACAGCTTATTTCAAATTTATTTTTGCATTGCTGCAACCAAACTAATTTCTATAATTCGAATGAAGGTGTATTCAACCAGAGCAGCAAATGTTGTTTAATTCCACATTTATATTGAACTGTAATATCATTGCTGCATTAACTG
>NW_010205458.1:35672-35994 GCF_000695765.1 Mesitornis unicolor
ATTTCCTCACGATATAAAAATATTTTAAACTACCAATTCATACCACCAGAGGGCAGTGTAATAAGGCCGACTTTACAGCGTACATTGGGAAGAAACAGTGGGCTCTAAATGAAACTCTCTTGCATATTAAAAATCCTTTTACAAAACTAATAAATTATCTCACTTATCCAACATTTTATCGTTACAATTTCCATAGAAAACAGGAAGCTGTATCACATACCAACATACCAAAGGAAAAAAATACCAAGGAAACCCAGAATATGTGAAAGAAATCATACTGCAGAAAATTACAAAAAGAGAACAGAGCATCAGTAACAATTCC
>NW_010205458.1:36021-48862 GCF_000695765.1 Mesitornis unicolor
TGAGGGGGCGTGGGATGGTGGGGGTCTAGGAGGAGAAAGAACGATGAATTCTCAGTACATATTTTGGTAGAGAAAGGTGCTTAACTAACTGTAACTAAGTGCAAACTTCAGTTAATTTTGAATATATGTTGATGTGAAAAAATCAGGTATAAGAGTGCATGATTCCTTTACTACTGCTGGAAATAAATTTATTCACAGAATCTCTTCCAATTGTGTATAAGCAAATACTGCCTTGCAGAAGAAACTCAAAACTGTGCTTATTATAGAACTGACTATTCAGTTAAACTTAAGAAGCTGAGATGCAACTGATTAAATTACTGAACAAAACTGGGAGGAGAGAACTATAGGAAAACTGATAGTTAAAAAAAGAGTAGACAATTTCAGAGATTACTTTTATTCTTACAAAACTGAGACTGGACTGCTCATTTCATGTCATTTGCCTGCAGAGTAATTGGCTTTCCACTTTAGATTTTAAATAAAACTCAGACTTGAGTTACAAAGAGATGCCATTTGGAGGCATGCCTGTAAGAGGTTGCTTCTAAGAAAGACAGAATTACTATAATCCAGAAAATAGGATCTTATGCAGAACCAGTATCTAGACAGTCTTGACGTTCATTTAAGATCATCCAGGTCAAATGAGGAAAGAAGGACATTAACCTCAAAGAAGTTCTAGTCTTCTTACATAGAAAACATAGAGGCACTGGCGTATAACCAAAAGACTCGCTTGCAGTTCTTACAAGTTTTAACCTGTTTAGCCACAAAAGGAACTGACAACTTTACCACATATGAAAGCTATTACAGAAATTAAGCTCTCCCTGGTTTCAGTGTGGTATCATTTATACTACAATAATTAAGAAGACCGAAACACCTGGCTGGGATCCCTCAATGAAAGTTAAGAAAACTTGTGGGTATGCAGAATAAAAGTAACAATACAAGGTACAGGAATAGTCTGTTATCAGTGAGGATGGAAGGCATACTCCATTCAGGGGTTTGCAGGGTTCCCAAAGCCTGGTAAAATCAGCTACATTTTATCAACATCAGGTATAGTAAGTGCTTATTTTGTACAGACAGACAGGAGTTTCTAGTACATGGCTTGTCAATCAAAAGAAAGACAGGCAGATAATGAAAATTACTACAACCTTTCTGCAGTGGAAGTATGCTCACCAGAGAGAACTGCAAGAGAAATAGCTCAGAAGGCAGCAGAATTGTAGCAGTGCTGATGCTTTGCTTTTAGACACTATCTTTCATCTAAGGAAAGCATTTTCCAAAAGGTGGGAAAACATCTGAGAAAATAAAGCGGAAGGATCTGATTTAGGCAAGGTCATATAATGTAATAAAAGATTTAGGAACAGAAATCCACATCTGCAAACACCTGATCTGTTCCCCAATGTTTACTACTTGTTAAAAGCACTGTTTTCACATGACACTTTTATCTTCCTGTCACTGAGAGAGGCTAATTCTGCTCAAACTAGTATCTACTTGGCTCTCAGTTACACTGAGAGGTGGGTGTTTTACATACTGCTGTATTATGTTCAGTGTGTTGCACTCTGTGATCTGAAACTGTCCTTTGCATAAACTGAATTCACATCCATCAGGAGGTCCTGCTTAGACACTAATTGTAATATGTGCAAACTGTATACTCTAGTTATTTGTGAGGGCAGCACAGGTGCATTCATGTTCTAGAGGGGCCATCTGACACTCAGAATCTGTCTAGGCTTCAGCAGATCCACACAAAGCTTGCACACACTGATGCCATGTTCAAGCAAGCCTTGCAAGCAGTCTGCAGTACCACATCTGGAGAACACATCTGTCACTGAACCACTAAGCCCAGCACTGCAATCAAAACTTGCTGCAACTCAAAGGTGAATCTGACCTATGTTCTGGGCTCCAGGTTTCTTTCAGATTTCAGTTCAATTCAGCAGAATCCAATGGCCCTGATGACTATGTGATGAGGAAGGGACAAAGGAGGAAAGCGATGTAGAAACCTGTGGTCTAGCTGGAATTTCACCACCATTTGATGTCTGAGAACTCAGGCTAGGGTCAAAATAGAGCCAAGATGCATCTTTGGGACACACTGCAATGAGAAACTGCTGATACATCCAACTACTTTCTCACTTTTAATCATCAGGGCCAGCTAGCAATGGTTTCACTAGCAGTGCTGTGGCACTTGCAGCAACTAACTCCTTTGTCTTGGCCAGAGCACACTACTGATGGTAATTTCCAAACTCGAACCCAAGACATTCAGTGGCAATACACAGAGTGGATACAAAAGGTCAGAATTGTCCTAGATGGTGCTTAAAATGAGCACTGAAAGCCAGAAGGACACTGAAGCATTATGCTTTGGTTTCTTTCATACTAGAAAGTTGGCAATGCTCTCTTACCTCTGGGGTGCAGTATTGGACAGTTGAAGCAGACTGTAATCCTCACAACATAATAGAACAGAATAGATGGCCCTTCCAAGTGGTGTTGATTTTGTATTAGTCAAGTTTGACAGGAGCTGATTATTATTATTTTATAAGTCTGTTTGGAAGAGAAAACTGTAATACTATTTACAGTTTCTTAACCTGAAGCAACCACTTTTCCTGAAGTATGTGTTAGGTTTCCTATAGCCTGGACACCTAGGGCTAAGTAAAGATACACACAGTAAACCACTACTTCATAAAAGCAGTTTTGACCTTATTTCATTGTCTGTTCTTTCCATATAAACAATCCCTCACCTGAATGGAAAGCTTAATCAGAAAGGTACAGGATTTACTAGCTATAAATACAGACATGATTCTGTCACATGTAAGAATACTTAAAGAGTTAGAGTCATGTCACCAGTATGAACAGAGTGCCGTCAAGATGGATTACATGTTAGCAACAGAAAGATTGTGGGGACAGCAGGAAAGCAAAATTAGCTAACACTCAGAGTCAAATACACACATTGTATATATATGTGGCTTCAAGTTTAGAAATTTCCCAGGCACTGAATCAACTGTCATTTAAATGGTGCTGACCTGAGGTGAGCTATGTGCACCCCATAGCAGTTAGTACGATAGCTCAGGTAGCTAAAGGCTGAGTTTGTCTACTTTTCTGGACTAAACTTGAAACCTGAGAACAATTCAGAAAAATGACAGTAAATGAATCACAAGTACAAATACCAGGACCAAAATACAAAATACCTCAGCTGCTTTTTCACTAGGAATCTAACTCTTAAAAAGACACTAGTCTCATTTTTAAATCCTGTTCTTTGAATAAATAAATAAATAATAAACTAGGAGCTCTTCCCAGCTTCTGCTCTTCAAAACTAGTATTTTAAAACTACAAAGATACTCTACCTGCATCCCCAAGGAAGACTTAACTCAGATTTTAACTTCTTTGCTTGAAGTACCAGTTGGTGTTTAAGTCCTTTAGTATCCTTACCCTTCCCAATCTCTTGTAATCTTGGCAGAATAGCCACATGTCTGACCTTAAAGGCTATTTGGGTAACAGTTTAAGAACTGCACTTTTAAGTCTCTCCCGTGCTGTCAATTCAGCTTAACTAAACTTGGAAAACCTGACTGTACCTATTCCTTCTTCTCAAATCTCTGTCCCAGTCCCAGCATTAGAACTTCATGATGGAGACTTGTGTTATTGTAATCATGAATGATTTGACAGAAAAGGGAACTGGAAAGAGATGACACTCAGTGACCTCTAGGCAAAGACATCTTTGCGTGGAATCTGTCCCATAGGCCTGCTCCACAGATGTCTCTGTTCAGAACTTTATGTAAAGAAAAGAGTAGAGGAATGGAAAAATGATTCAGCTCACTGTTCCTTCTAAAACTACACATTTTCTAGCAAGATCTGTCTGATCTAATAGCTTTGAGCTCTGCAGTGTAATAGCATATCTGTTTTTTACTTTTCATTAGCATACAACAGCAGCAAGCCTCCACACTTGTTATTTTGGGTAGTATTGCTCTTCACATGCCTGAAAGCTCAGGAGCTTTTCTTATAAATGTTTCCAGCACATTTACATTGCTTCAATAAAGTACAACCAACAGCCAGACTCCCCTTCTCCAAATCAGTTTTGCAAACATTTTATAATTTAATATTTTTAATGAGAAATTGCAGGGCTAAACAGAATCTCAGATTACAGATTTCATAAAACTCAGTATCACAAAATCTAGCAAAGTGTTTCAGAGATACTTTTTATTCTCAATGGAATAACAGTGCATTAAAGAAGACAAATAATCCCTGCAGGGTTTGCAACCCATGCGCTGGATTTTTTCAAGTACGTAGTTTCTGAGGAGATAAGCTATATCCAAAATAAAATAAGCAAGATACAAAAATTTCCTTCAGTTTTTATTTTCTAAGTAACACAGTAAAATGAATGTTTTACACCTCCTGGTTTTAAAATTTCATCTGTGCCTAAAATAACTCTAAAGAGTCAATCGGTGGCAATAAAGTTGAAAACTAGGAGTTAACGTGATCAACATTTTGCTGGTATCGAATAAGTTGGACAAGAAATGTGGGGCTCCTATTTAGCATTCTTGTTTCATTCTCCTTCTGCTACCTTAGTGTTTTATCAGCTTAGCCCTTAATTAGTCTTTAGATACACTCATCTTGAATATGGGCCTCAGGCTGTGACACAGACATAAACACAATAATGAGCTTTTTAGTTAACCTCACTACAGGTGGAACAAGGCTCTCCAGCTTCCTCTCACACGCATGTAACAGAAAATCTTCTTTGGTGTCACAGCAAAGATCTGTGATTTGACAACTGAATTCTCCATATCTGAATTCTGTCCCTGAGCTTTATGAACTTCTAGGGTACCTGAGCAGAAAACTTGACCATCACCTTGGAGATCTGCTGGTGTCTTGCTACAAAACTGCTTTAATTGCTGAGCATTACAGAACAATCTGTTAGTATCAAGGAATTACCTAATTCACTTATACTTATCATTGAAAATACACACTCTAGTGGCCCCTTTAAGGTTCAAACAGTTGGGTCAGAATCCTAAGAACCACTGGAAAACTTCCTAGCAACACATCCTGTCACTATGGTAATGTGTTCACTGAATGGAGTTCTGTCACTACATAATAGGACAGCATTTTTCTGCAGTTGCAAGAGATTTCCTCTTCATAGCATAAAGAAAATATGTAGCTCTAACTAGAAAAAGTACTTCAGTAAAATGTAACAGAAAAGGATAAACAGAGTGAGAGAAAGTATGGAAGAGATTTGCCTGAGGTCCCAGAATTTTTAAGGTCGATTCTGCTTGAAGACTCATGTGATGTGTGGTACCCATGGATGTTTTCTTAATAGATTTTGGATTTAGAACCCAGAAGAAAGAGATGTTGAGCTTTAATCAGGTTCAGTCATGTGGCCAAGACTGTACAGCATATGCTAATTTAAATGCTTGGATTTCATACAGATAGTTTCTCATTCAAAGTAATGAGATTTTGAAGCTATTACAAAGATAATGCAAATGCTTCACCTGCCCAACACCATATATTTTCCCAATTTTTGTATTGTATACTTACAAACATTTTAATGACTATTTTTCTACAGTGCAAACAAGAGCCATATCCCTTTTTTGGTTGTAAATTACAGCCTTAATTTTCACCTGTGCTTGCTTAAATCCTACAGTGAAGAGGAAAGGATGAAGGGGGAATGGAAATATTTCTTTTAGAAATGCTGAGTAACAAAAATTGATGATTAGATGTAGATTACAGGTAGCATTCAGATGTCTTGTCAACTGCACAAACAAAAGCACATGCTGGACACTACACGTTAACAGAGCTGAGAAGCAGCCTAAATACCAAACAGCACAAATTTGCATTTAAAGTTCAAAGTGCAGCCATACTGTGAATGTGCATAAGGGAAAGACTCTTGCTAGGCTAAGAAAGGCAGAAAAATTCCACCAATTTTCCCTTCTTCTTGTCATGTACAGATGGATCCCTCATAATGAACATGGCATCTAGTACTCTGAACAGGCAATGTTATATTAAAATTCTGCAGTGTTAAACACACCTAGCAGAGGTATGTTTACATTATTCCTTCTCATCAACGTCATCCTGGGATGTCCTATCTTACCGCAACTTGTTTGTGTCATTGTTCAACCATCAGTAATGAACACAATTCTGCTTTTCTAGTTTCTGGAAAGTAACTAAGGTCTTATGCACATTTAAATAGGTTATTTTAGACACTATGTCTTACAAAAGTCCAGATACTGAACTTATAAATATCACAATGAATGATGCATTAGATTCAGTCTCCCGGCACTGGAGTCCCTATTCGCATGACCAAAGCCGGAACTATTCTACAGCTGGAAATACACCAAGTCTCGGTTTCAACACAGTGAAGGGACCAGGGTAATAGACTTCTTCCAAAAGTTCTGGCAAAGAAGCACTCCACAAGCTGCAGCACACTGATCCTCTTGGTACTAACCAACTTCCATCCTTCTACAGCTTTTGGCCCTGTAACGTGGTCAGAACTACTCAACCTTCACTGTTTAAATGACGCCTCTTCCTTAGTGAAGGACCTTCTCCCACTGAGGTATTCCTCCTCCTCTGACTGAAAAGACCTTGGTTACCCAGATTCCCTAATCCACTTTGATTCTGGCAGGACTGTGGTCACTTCCTCACCTTCTCTGTGGTTGGCTTGCAGTTCTGCTTTTCTTCCCTCCCAGGTCTTTAGATGATAAGGCTGCAATGATACTTACCTATGCTGGTGATCCCACAGAGCTACTAGCAGAATATTGCTCTGTTTCATCTTCTGTTTCACAAGCCAGCAAGGAAAAGGCAGAGGCTGGAGAAATCAGAGCTTATTATAAAAACACACTAGCAAGGTCAAAACAAAACAAAACAAAATCAACAGAAGAAATCTTATTTAGAAGAATGTAAAAGGTGGTTCTCCAAGGCATAGATGTGAATTCAGTTGACTGGACTAGTATTTTAAACTAATTATCAAGTTATTTAGCAATGTTGAAACATTGTAAGAGCAAGATTTTCAGAAGGAGATCAGAATTAATGCGAAAAAAATCAGGAAAAAATCCAAATGCCCTACATTTCCTCTCCCTACAGAAAAACGCTCAGAAACTGATGGTTTAGTATAATTTTTAGCCAGCCTTAGAGAGAAATCAGTAGCTTTAGTTCTCCTATGAACATATTGTTCACTTTTCTTCTCATTTCAAATTGTCCTTGCTGCTCTTATGACCATTTACACACATAAATACAGTAATCACAAAAATATTCTTCACGACAAGTACAGAAGTAACTGTACAAACAGCTGTGGTACTTGCAGGTTCAAATACACACAGTGAAAACACAAATGCTTTTGCATAAAGGACAAGGATATATTTCCCAGATGCCACCTAGGCAGCAAGATTACTTTCCCTTGTTCCTTATGTTCTCTCACTGCATATGGTGTACACGTCCTGCCTTTCCTCTTTCACTTTCATTGCTAAGTTAAATAATAAAAATCATAAATCTCAGTCTGAACTTGGCTATACCTCAAGTTTCATTTCTCACCTTTCTCCCTATGTCGTAGGGACAGTGTATCTGTTACGCTTCTGAGACTGACTTCTACACCGAGTCAGCAGGATGGCCCTTTTAACAATCAAGTACCTCCAAAGAGCCAGTGCGCTGCATGGCGGTTTGTGGACCACCTCTGCCTGCAAACAGTCTGCAACAGACCAAAGTTCAGTGGTCATTCTGCAAGCCAAGCAAAATACAAACCCTCTGCTCTGTTCAGAAAGCATTAGAGACTGGCTGTAATTAGCTAGCTAAAAATTGCTTTGCTGAGCATGACTGAACTAGGAGGCACAACAAGGATGAAGTACAGGCCAAACAAGATTATAGTGATGCCATTAGTTTGCAGACGAATATCCTACATTTGACAGGCACAGCTTTCTGCTCCTATTAATGATTGTTTGAGCTGGAATATGTTCTTAGACATAAGTCATTTCTCAAATGACAAGTGGCATTAATTGCTTCTGCATCTCTTGGCATCTCTGGTAGGCTTTTCCTCTCATTACAGAGTTCCCTCAGCTCTCCAATGCTTCTGACACTTCAGGTGATTCTGCACTGAGTGAAGACACTAAAGAGAGAAATCCACAAGGAGATGACTGAATGTTTACTAGGTGAGGGTTGATAAGGACCAGAATTTACAACAATTTTTCAGCTGGTTTGTGCTTGTCCTTTGCTTCCAAGTCGAAGTTCTGGTCTATACAGTCTTAGAGACAGTCTAAAGAGATCATCTATCTGTCACTGGCCTACATGACAATTAAGGTCAGATAGGACCATAAAATACTTGATTTCCTATTCCTATAAAAAAGGATTATATTACTCATTTGTTCTCCACAAAAGACCTTCACTTAAAACATAAGCTTCCTCTAAATTGACTAACAGGTTTTCTTGATACTAAAATGCAGTGAAAGACTTATTTTTTGTTCCTCAGGAGATCATCCTTTGCAGATACTGGGTTTGGAGCAACTGGTTTGGAGAAGATTAATCTTTTCTTTTGACCTTAGAAAAGGGCAAATTTATGTATAATTTATTTAAATTTACATATCCTTTCCTGAAATGAAGAAAAAACCACACATCTAACAGAATTATTAAGCAAAGTTCTTTTCAAATTAGAAGGTGATAAAAGTTCTTAAGGTAGTGGAAATTACTTGAATTACACATCCTTTAGGACTTCTTGGAGCAACTAAGTTTCAGTGTGCAGTGTTTCAGCAGACTTTATGCTGCTTTTATTACTCTGCATGACGTTCCTTTTGCAGACTGTTCTAGATACCTACTGAATAACAACTACAACAACAACACTCTTGTGCATTTACAGTATTGATCAGAAATACAAAGAGGAAAAGAGAGAGACAACTGCAACCCTAAAACCGCCTGTTACCCTGACCATAATGGACAACCTGAAGTTTGGTACTTTAATCTTCATATCAGGAACACCTGGGAAACTGGAACCATCCCCTTTAGTCAAGCATTTTGAATCAGTTTTAAGTGATGCCTGTTAGCTGTGACAGAAAACAGCATGGATCTTCTCAGTCAAAATGAGCAAAGTAATGCGAACAGAGCCCTAACAGGGAGCACTTGCATGTAAACGACTTTCTGGAGCACAGGCTAGCACCAGGACTGACATAAGTCCGTAAAATATGCATGCATATATGGACAATGGGAAAATTATGATTCAGCTATCTGTCACTGACTGGACAGCTTGTTACAGTTCACAGGACTTTAGAAAGTCAGTGATGCCATCATCTTTGGCCTGTCAGTGAACAACACTACCATTGATCCACTGACTGCAATGGTTGCTGAGTAGTTATGGTCTTGTCTTCCAAGCCAGTGATCTGCAAACCAAATGTTGTCAAAGTGGACTTTGACACAATTGACTGCAGCACGTGCTGCTTATCAGCTTCAAACTTATTAGTTCACTAAGTAGAAGGAGATATTCCGATTTTGCCTATGTCACTCAGAGGCCCTAATTGTGCCATTAATTTTTGTCAGAGCAGTTGATTTCTGTTTAAATTCAGCAACGGCTTGAGAGGGTGTTTGATGTAGAAACAGGACATGTGTCATCTCTGCTCTGCTTTACTCCATCTCACTCTGCTGATTCATTTCCATCCTCTGTACCTTCATTTGTAAACTAACTACAAACATCCTATGATTTTTAAGGCCAAAGGGAGAGTTACATTAAGCCCAATGATTTGTGTTTAACTAAGCATATCTTCCACAAAATTAATTATATAAGATCATTTTATTCATCATCTTCTAAGATTTATGGGTGAAAAACGCTACATAAGAGCCAGAGTAATTACAGAAAAAATCTATTATATCAAAAAAGTGAGAATTAAACTGAAAGTCCTTCCTGACGTCATCTCTCTTAATTCATTAACTTTTTATTTTAATTCCTCCAGAGTTAAGTGTCTTTTTGAATACAGAGGTATATAGGATTTGGGTACTGAATGAGGTCTGTGGTCAATGCAAAACAAACATTAAAGAATTCTGTTTATAATAATTTGAATTATTACAAAATGAATATCAGACAGTAATTTTTTCATATATTCTCATTCTGTTCCATCAGATTCTTCAGAAAATGTGAAGATTGTTTTTTAATAAATATTCAGTTTATTGTTAATCTACTATTAGGAAACAACAAAATGTTTATTTTCATAGTTTCTTAATCTTCTATCTTTAATGAAAAAATAGTGACCATTTTCTTCTAAAAGGTCTAAACATCAGTTTGATATCCAATTATATCACCAAGTCTATGAAGACAGGTCCATTTCCAAGCTCTGCTTCTGAAATTTTCTCCTGTGTGATTAATGTTACAGCAATAAACGATCCACATAGCTAT
This sequence comes from Mesitornis unicolor, assembly GCF_000695765.1. Lineage (NCBI taxonomy): Eukaryota > Metazoa > Chordata > Aves > Mesitornithiformes > Mesitornithidae > Mesitornis > Mesitornis unicolor. The sequence continues at coordinate 46,349 of NW_010205458.1, forward strand.
AATCCTAGTGAATCAGCTGCTGCTTATTTTCTCTTATTTATCTTCCTCGAAAAATGTTGATGGAACAGTTATGCTTTAATAGTTGGTTTAGAATCTCTGTAGTATCTTTAAAACTAATCCATTCTATCTCTTAGTTTGGAAACCAGCCGAGATCCAGATTCTTCCACTCCTCATCATGAATGCCATTTGAGTCATTACCTAATAAAATATTCTTTAGTTGGGAGGTAACTAGACAAGCAGGAAGTTCACTCAAAGTTTTCTCAGCTTGTGCTGTAACTTTAGAAGATTTTAGCTGAGATACCTACATTTCTATAGCAACTTTTTTCAGCCTTTCTTTCTGCAGGAGAGAGACAGGGCAGAAGGAAAGTGAAAAACAAAATACTGGATTTAAAGTTATGCATGCCTGGTATCGCCCTACATGTTATACTTCAAAACCTAAGAAAATCTATTGAAATATAAATAAAAGCTGATAAGCTTAAACCACTCCTCAGAGCTTAATTATCTGAAGTTGAGACTGATGAAGGAGGATCTGAGAAATTCCAAAAAGCAGCTCAAGCAATAAACACTGAGGAAGACTTTGTAAATGACTCAAACAATCACTTAGTCAGGTCCTGATCTCTCACTGCCTGTGCCTTCAGGGGATGAATGGGATCTGTAGGTTCACTGCTCACCACCTCGGGGCGGGCAGGGGGAGGAAATGTCGTGTATCACTCATCAAAAGCAAACAACTTCAAACAACCAAGCAACACTGCCAGACTCTTCGGCATTATCTATATACAGGAGTCAAGGACTTCGTATGGTGTCATTGATTTCAGTGGAACTAAGCCAATTTTCACTAACTAAGGATTTGGTCTGATATGGCTTTTATAAAGCTAGTGAAGAAAAAATGAAAAGTTTACACTAGCCAGCTCTGGATTATCTTCCATGAACACTAGGGAAAAAAGGAATATACATTTCTTTCCATGTTGTCTCTGTAACTGCATTGCCAAACAATCTGTAGAAGGTGCTAACGATGCCATAATCCTGGCATTTTGGTAAAATAACCTCACTCTAGCTACGATGAAAGAGACAACACTGGTAGGTAAATCCTAACAATAAACTGTTGTCTCCAGTCAAGTTTGAGAGTAATTAGGGTGCCAAGGGTGTGTATTAGCAATTGCTGATAAGCGCTGTATTCCCACCTGTGAATGACTGGTGGGACTTCCTGATCACACCATTGTCTTCATTTAGGAACGATTCAGAGTGTTTTCAGTAAATAATCTTTATTACTCTTACACTTTTCCCTAAAGCTGTCAGTTCTCCTATGCACCAAACATCTCCACTCTTGGTACTGAAACAAGCTTGTAAAGCTAGCAGGTGTGGCAGCTTCTCAATTCATCATCATTATCCTAAGTCAAATGTTGAGAATGAGTCATTTAACAATGAAATAAAATGTTTACATATCTTCTTAACCATATTTTCATTTATGTCATACTTGCTGCTTTCTTTTGGTCCCTCCTTGGAGCTCTGTTCTGTAGAAGTAAAAACCACTAAAAAGATTTTATCTTCAGACCTCAACTCAGAAATTAAAAATCTGTGTTGAATCAATTTATTTAGTACAACAGGTCAAGGTAATTTATTTGCATTCATTTTTCAGTATTACTGAAGCTTTGCTCACTCCTCTTTTCAGAGCTTTCTTTGCCTCCTTTGAAATTCACCGACTGCTCTCATATTGCCTGAAGTTCTTGGAAAAATCTCACTTCTCATGTGGAAAGATTCTAACCCTCTCTTTCAAATTACACCTTAAATCTTACCTCTCTTTTCCCCAGAGTGGTGGGGAAAGAGCCATTTCTATTCTGGTTTGCAAAAGGCAACTATCTTTGAGGAGAGAAGAGTCTGCTGTTTCCTTACAAATCTGACTCCTCAGGAGGTCTGTATTGTTCTTGGTTTCGCATCCTGCAGTTGGAAGTAGTAAAGATTTAAAATTGAAAGTAATAAAGATCAGAATTGGTGAAAATATTTCTTTGCTGCCCTATGTGTTTCTCAATAATATGTAAGACTTCCTCTGCACAGTCTGTGGAAGTACAGGACAGCTACAATCATAAACACACACACTGTGGTGCCTCTTTGAAGTTCTGCAGTTTCTGTTACTGTTCTTCTCTTCATCCAGGTACACCTCTTTGTTTCGAATCTGCAAGAAACATAACACTTAACCTCATGAAAGGATTCTGTACTGCATCTCCTGTTTCGAGGTGGAAAGCTATAGCAGCTCTTTAGTTTCAGGTCCCAGAGCTAGTTTACCTCAAGCAGGCTGACAGGATTCTTCCCATCTGGAATATTCAATGCTTAATAATTTCTGAATCTCACATTTATTTCCAATATTTCAATCTGTATCTCAATATAGTAAAAATGCACATAAAGCTTCAGTAAATATATTAGCCAGGTGTTATGTGAAGCACATTATACCATAAAATTACAGCAATCACAGATTAGAAAGTAATTTCTATGTTCAACAGAAAGAAAAAGGAGAAGCAA
>NW_010205458.1:48873-50071 GCF_000695765.1 Mesitornis unicolor
ATGAGCATAAAGTAGGAGAAAACAAGAGGAAAAGGAGGAGAAAATGCTTCAGCTATGAATGCAAGACAAAAGCAGTAATGTCTATAATTAAATTATTCTTCCATTAACTTTTCATCTATATAGTGTTTTCTCATATAAAGTACTTCGACTTAATGTTGTGAGGTCTTATTCCAGGCGTTTTTCTGATTTTAAGTATCTTAATATTTTCCATTCATATTGGTTATATCTATCCATCCTGGATATTGACATCACAACTGTTACACCTATTTTAAATGCAAAACAATCTCCCTTTTTTCTTCGTGAGCTCTCACTTAATTCTTCACATTCTTGCTGCAGGAATCTCTTACTCTTTTATCTAGCAACCTAAGACTCTCCAAAGACTGTCCCTTCTCACTGCTCTGTAACACTAAAGACAGTCTATCACGAATGAGTTAAAGTAAATGGAGTCAAATATGAACTTTGGTTTCCACTGAATAAGACCTTGCAGTATTCTGTCAATAATCAAGACATTATTACATAGATATTTGTATTCTCCTCCAAAATTCAAATGTGCAAATTGCATATGACTGTTCTTCTGAAAATCTGATCCTAATCTCAAGTGTATATTTCAAAGTTCAGTTTATCAGATTTCCATAATGGAATGTGGCACATACTACTAGTAGTGTCATTCTGCAGATATTTTTATTCTCATTAATCTCTAGTTCTCAATTTTGCAGATTGATGAGTTAAAATGTGACAATCACTTTCATTATTAGGACTTATAAAAACTAGCAGATTGAAACTACTAACAGACTTTTCCTGTTGCTCCTAAAATATTTTACTCTTAACTATATAGTCTAATTACACATCTGAAAGATGCATTCAATATCCAAAGTCCATATTATTCTGTTCAGACTCCAATTGATTTGTGAAATCTTTATTATGCTAGTAAGGAATTAAGAATTGTACTTAAAATCAATGTTAGTTGTACATACTTACTGATTCTTTATTAGCATAATTGAAATATTGAGATAGTCCCAAGATAACAGTGAGAGTTAATTTGTTAAACATAGTTTACAGTGCAGTGGAGTTACCATTCCACTGAAAAGAAAACAGGAATGCGAAGTAGCCCTTTCCACCCCAATCTGCAAAAAGGCTGCAATTCTATTTGGCATTTTCATGAGCTGCCCAAGGCAAGGAGAATTCCTGAGCCACTCTT
>NW_010205458.1:50102-66701 GCF_000695765.1 Mesitornis unicolor
CTGCTCCTGTGTCAAAGAGAACCTAGCTCCTAGCAAGCATCTGAAGATTTGATTCCCTAAGAAAGGTACTTTGCCATCATTACAACTAGTAGAAAGAAACAACTTCCAGTTGTCTTCTGGGTCTCAAGAAAATTATTAACTAGGTCAACTTTTAGAAGAAAATCAATTATGTCTTTGAAATTAAACAATAACTAGAATAAAAAGTTGTTAGATATTTTTTTAAAAATCCTATTTTTTTCTAATAATGTATGTGGGTTTGCTCTGTTAATCGGGAGGGGGGAGAGGGGAAGATAAACTTATCATCTGCAAAAAAAGCAAATCCCCTAAGACTCAAGAAAAGCTTGTAATTGTGCGGAGGGCTTTGTCTATGAATACTGCGTATTAATCTTAGATCTAATCCTATAGAATAGCCTATTAGTACCAAGCAGGATGTTTAAATACTTTCCAATTTCCCTCTTAACAGGATTATCTATCAAGATTACATTTTATCTCTTCCATTATTCACTCTGGAGATGAAACTGCCTTCCTCTCCTATCACAAATGACCTGCAAATATCCGGTTTGGGCAGTGGTGATCAACAGTATATCATTTCATTGTGTGCAGATGGCAGCAGTGTCTGGAAGCAGAAATTTCACTGCAAACTCCCCTGAGAATAGTGTATTAAAATGTTGTCTTTGTGAAGGGCTGATGTGGATGTTGTAGGCCACTTACCATTTAAATAAATGTTGACACACTTAGAGGTTTTAAATACATCAACATTTAATTTACGAAATGACAGGGGAGTCTGTGATATGTATACACTGGTACCACAACACACCATGGCTGTGAAAAATAAAAAGCAGCATTTGATGACCCATGTGTAGAAACAATATGTTATTTCTGTAGCTGCACGTTGTGGATGGTGCTATTTTTCTAAACACCTTAACCATGAACACCTGCAGGATGCACTTAACATATTCAGAACACAGAAATGCAATCCCACCCTGCTGTCATAGTGTTATGGTATCCAAAGGGAAGGCATCAGGCAAAGAATAATCCTCTTCAAGAACATGAGCATTTTCTAATAAACAGTTGAAAATGAAGTTAGCACTTCTGAAGCACACACATGGCAAAAAGGGGAGGTGCCCTATTCAAACACTACATTTACAAGAAAAAGTGAGTAAGAGTATTTGCATTGAGGACATTATAGCTCTGAATAAAGCCTCTATGTTCTTTCACTGAATTTTCTTCACTACAGTGTAGATCTCTTTCAAATAAATTGAAAATGGTATTTTCATCTTTAAAAAAGGAAAGACAAACAAGAGATTCACTGCTGTTGTTAATTTTTAAAACAGCATTTCTTCCAGTGTTTCCTTTCCTCACCTCATTCACTGCCTCTGTAAAGCCAGTCTGAGGAATTTTGAGAATATTTAGTTTTAGCAAAGAAAGTATGAATTAACTGAAATAAGTTATTAAGTATCATCAAGATTTTATAGTCTCATTTTCCGTGTGTATAATACACTTCACCCTTCTCCCGTGTCTTTGTTACTAAGCATGTCTCAAATTAATCTCATTCGATCCTGTATGGCATTTGTTCCTCTTCATTGACAAGTTATTTTCTTTCATACTTAGCAGATCATGACACAGTCCACCATTGTCATCAAGTTCATCACATATCAAAAACTTACTGATCTTTATTTTCACCCTGAAAGACCTAGGTCAGTGTGCCTTGCTACTCAGGCAATACTGAAGGGAAGTCACATAAACAGAAACATAGCAGAGAAGTGCAGTCTTTCTGTGGTTTTGGTTTTGTATTTTGTTTGTTTGTTTGTTGGGTTGTTGGTTGGGGTTTTTTTGAGGGGGGTTGTTTTTACATAACTGATGCTGCCAAAACTTTTTGCTTGCATGCATAGCTGAAAATCTCTCTCTGAGAAATTTCCATGATGTAATGGTCATATTTAAGGACCTTACTCTGGCCTAAAATCATTCTTAGCTTATCTGGTTTTATCACGGTGATTGTCCAGCAACCTAGCAGGTTATTTGCTTAATAGCAATCTCATGATCTTAGCAAACACAAAGGTGTTTTCATTTCTAGCTGCCACAAGAAAATAATGTAATTTATTTCTTGGTGCTATGTAAAAGTCATATAACTCATAATTCTTTTTATATCCTATTGGAATTCTTGTCAATAGGAGATACCATCTGTAATGTATGCTGGTTTATTAAAGTCATTCAGTCCTTAAAGCTTATTTTTTGCATCTGGGACAGGGCAACTAGGCAAGTTCTAGGTCTCTTGGATAATACTGGGATAGTCCTGTATGCTTCAACTTACTGTCCCTGATTTTCCACTCAAGAGCGTGGAATTTCTCCATTGAAGTTATCTCATACCCGTCTGAGATGCAGGTGTCTTTGTGCTACTCTATAAAACAACCCTTTTCATCCTGGGCAACTGTAATCTTCTCATCTCTGTTTATTTTTGGTGGTTGGGTGCCTGTCTGGAAATGCAAGCTGTAAATTTATGTATGTCTTAAGTCAAATAAGTCAGCAATGCTGCCAGTCTTACCTTCTCAAGGTTACCACCTCTGCAACACTTTCTTTGTCCTGTGCAAATACTTTCCTAGCCACAAAGCAATGCACCTGGCAAAACCAGCACAGGCATAAAGTAGTTTCAGTTCACTGGCTGATAGGGTTCACTGACTGCCTGAACACCTGTGCTGGGATGGCCGAGGACAGACAAGGACAGTCACTGCTGATAGCAGCAGTGAATTAGGAGAGCAGGACAGCTTTGTTTTGGCGATGCTAGCTTATGGCACTTTAAACCAACTCAGTTTCAGTTTATTTCTGGAGTCACAAACCACTCTTCAGTCAAACTTTCTACATATCTCAAAGAATCCAACCAAGATTTCATTGCCACAGTCTTACTGGACGTTCGTCCTACCACACATTAATAAGGATTGTGCAAGTCTTGGAAAACTGTGAAGAAAAGTAGGTAGTTTTATGCACTAGTTCTTTTTATTAAAAGGAGGATACAACAACCCTCTTGCCTGACACCTGAGGCTATTGCTACTGCTGTTTGCTTACACAGTAATCCAAGTGGCAGCAAAGGCGCAAAGGTTATTGATGGGTTAGAAACAACAGCAAATAGCCACTTAGGAACTAAGACTTCTTCCCTCAGAAGAGTGGCAGGATCAATAGCCCAGCTGAAGTGCATCTATACCACTGCACGCAGCATGGGCAACAAACAGGAGGAATTAGAAGTCATTGTGCAGCAAGAAAACGACGATATAGTTGCCATCACAGAAACGTGGTTGTACAACTCACGTAACTGGAGTGCTGCCATGGACAGCTATAAACTCTTCAAACAGGATGGGCAAAGAAGGAGAGGCGGTGGAGTCGTTTTGTATGTTTTGATTGCCTTGAGCTCAATGATAGTGATAACAGGGTTGAGTGTTTATGGCTAAAAATCAGAGGACAGGCCAACAAGAGAATGGAAGCTTGTCTGTACTACAGCACATCATGTATGTGCTTAGACACATCCTGGTTTGACAGTCCACATTGTAGATTCCTGCAGCCATTATATTCTTCTCTACTCTGGTGCTACAGTTACATGCATTTAGCTTTAAGATTTCCTGGAACAGACATGAGCCTCTCTGTGCTTCACCACCTAGAGCTGGTTCTCAATATACTGTGGGAAAACTTGTCTCTTCCTCCTGTATCCCTTAACGGAAGGGATTTCAGCTCATCTATATAGCTCAAAAAAAATAGCTTCTAATTTCCTGTGCAAGATCTCCTCTGGGAGATACCACACTGGTTGGTGCTTGCTTAGTTAGTCTTTACAGCTTAGTTATTGCTGTTGAACAGATGGAGAATCTTCTGCTACTTCAGATGCCCTTCTGGAAAATGTATTTGATAGTTGAAACCACTGGATTGTGGCAGACAATCTGACAGAAATTCCCTGACTGAACTTAGACTGAAATTTGGAGTACTGTGTTCTAATCTCCTTGGACTGTCCTGACTGGCCTACAGTTACCTGCTGCATAAGATGGTTGTCATGTTCCTCTCTTTTTAATAGGATTGCATTTGGGATGTTTAAGAAAACACATTAAATCTAGGCTCCTGGCAGACCAGAGACTTGCCCTAGACTAGCCAATCCCACTGACGGTGAAAAAGATGACAATGTGGACTCTGGTGGTTTGGCAATGAGCGTCCCTCCCTTATGTTCTTGGTTTACTTCTTGTCAGCTACCTATGACACCCTGTCACAAAAGCACAGAGCTTTAGACTATCAGAAGTTCAGTTCTCCTTGCTAAGTATCTCATACAATTTACGATAGAACTGGCAGGTAAGCTGAATTGTCTTCTTTGTAGACAAAATATAGCCTTGAGTTTCCTGAACTTGGTATTTGTCAGTTTATGTGAACATGCCCAGCTTCAACCCAGAATCTCTGTATTATTGCCAGGGAGCTTTCCCAGCAGTAGAGACCTATATCTAGGCACAGTCCAGACAAGCATAAATTGCATCTCAGGTCTCATAGGTTGTTGTGCAAACAACAACTTTGTGCCAACAATACAGCTCCTTACAAGTGCAGGTTAAAAATAACTGCTTTCGTGGACTGCTAGGCACAGCCTTTTACAGAGCCCTCTGGAAGAGGGGTGGCCTGCAGATGTGGACAAGTAGTAAGAACATGAGGACTTGGACCTCTACCAGCCCACAAGGCCTGAAGAGTTACTCTTGAAGGACTATATTGGGCAAGGAGTCAAATTTGCTGAGGACCACATAAGTCATGAGCAGAGCAACAGAAAACAAGTATGTGCTAGCTTCTTGCCCCCTTCTAGGTTTCTCCAGCCAAGGACCCTTTTAATTCTCCTCAGAATAGTGTACTTAGGATCTTAATAAGAAACTCTCACAAGTATTAAAGATGTCACCCTGAGTGACATGCTCAAGACCTCCTAGGAAATTACTGGCAGATACAGGAACAGTCCTCCAAACTAGAATCAGTTCTTTTCTTACATATCCATTTATCTTTTCTTTGTAGTCTCCTTAACTGGCAGAATGCCTTCCAGTGACTTGATGACTGAGGAAACTCTTACATACCTTCCTCCACCACATTGCCAGCTCCTGCTCTGACAGTACAAGTGCCAACAAATGTCATATTAACTAAAGCTTTGTGGATAGTCTGCACTAGAGTGTAACTGGATCAGAGGTTATCAATATCTGGAAATCTTAATCCAAAAGCCAAGTACAGATATCTTTAATAGGATTTCTGCAGGAGCATGATAAACTAATTGTTTTTAGCAATATCTTGTCTGAAATTAAGCATAGTGCCTACTGCAACAGGGAAAGGGGGACGGAGAAAGTGAAATACCTAATATAGAGCAGACGCAGAATAATGAAAAATGTATAAATGTAACAATAAATGACAAAGAGTACGATTACCTCACAGAGACCTTCATTCATCTCTAATACTGGTGAACTAGCTCCAAATACAGAAAAATGAGTAATTAATGAGAAAACACCTATCCATGTAAACCAGCTGAGAATGTCAAGAAGTTTCCTATGTTCCCTTAGTAAGCTGTGTTTTCTAAGAGGAAAAAGTCTGTATCTTGTAAGCATTTTTAATAAGCTCTCTAATAACTTACAGTATACTATTTAAATGTAGATTGCCTTTTTACAGTGTGACTCCTGAACAAAGAAGAAGTACTGGCCTTTGGATACCGTGGGAATTCACTAAAGGAAGGATCCTATCAAAGCAGATTGTCATTTCACGAGCTGCTTCCCCCCCCAAAATAAATGTCATTCTTTAAAAGAAACAGTGACATAATGTAAAGTATACTTTAATCACATGATCTAAGTACAAGGAAGAGTAAATCACTTAAAAACCACATGCAAAGTGTCTTCACTACCGTGTAACAAAAAAGAGTAATTAGCAATAAAATAGGATAGTGCCATTTTGACAGACTAATGGAGTACCTGAGACTCCTGGAATGTTTCTCCCATCGGAATGCATGACAAAGGCAGAAACTTTCAAAGTCATCACAGAGAAATTCAAAGATAATTTGGTTAGTTATTTAAATTTCTCATATAACAACTTTGAAGCTGCCTTTTTCCCTAGTTCAGATGTATTCCTTGAGATTTCTTTTGTACTTGTACAAGTCTCAGAGATGCGTAAGTGCACAGATTCCCGTTCAGTTCTACCAATTTACATCAGTAACTGCTTATGAAGAACAAAGCTTCAGCACTGAAAATGGCTGGGTACATCTCAGGGACATCTACAGAAAAATTCCATCTTTACAGAGACTACAATCCCAGTTCAGGCATTACAAAAAATGGTGATGCCCTTTTGAAAGTATTATTTCAATTTAAGTATTAAAATGTATTCTCTCATATATTTACTATATATATATTTTTGAGTGACATCTGTTCTAATGTGGTAGGATGTTTCTCTTACAAGTTCTTCTAGGACAAGTAGGATAGGAAGTTTTAACTTGATATAATTTTACGATAAATCTTACTAACATACCCCATTGACTTCACTGCTTTTATTCTGTAAGCTAAGAAAAGGAAATCATTATCAAGAATAAAATCATTCTGTTTATCAGCTGCACAATAATTTAGAAGGCAGTTACTGAGTGTTTCCTCTTGTATTCAATGACGCAGGCAGTAAAAAGAACTTCACCTTAAGATATGAAAGGAGAAATTATCATGAGACACAATAAATTGAACACAATAAATCCTATCACCAGAACAGATCATAAGCTTTCTAACTTGACAAAACTAGGTAGAGTTCAGTGTTGAAGCTCCTGATTATGGCTGTGAAAGTAATGTAATCTGCCTTAAGTGAAAATTGCTGAAGAGATTTAAACAGAATCATAGAATCCCTTGGGTTGGAAGGGACCCTAAAGCTCATCCTGTCCAACCCCCCATGTCATAGGCAGGGACACCTGCCACCAGACCAGGTTGCCCAAAGCCCTGTCCAACCTGGCCTTGAACGCTTCCAGGGAGGGGGCATCCACAACTTCCCTGGGCGACTTGTGCCGGTGCCTCACCACCCTCACAGTGAAGAATTTCTTCCTAATATCCAGTCTAAATCTACCCTTTTCCAGTTTAAAACCAGTAACCCCTCTTCATATCACTACTTGCCCTTGTAAGAAGTCCCTTCCCGGCTTTCTTGTAAGCCCCCTTCAGGTACTGAAAGACTGCTGTAAGGTCCCCCCAGAGCCTTCTTTTCTCCAGGCTGAACAATCCCAACTCTCTCAGCCTGTCCTCATAAGAGAGGCACTCCAGCCCTCTGATCATCTTTGTGGCCCTCCTCTGGACTCACTCCAACAAGTCCACGTACTTCTTGTACAGAAGACTCCAGAGCTGGACGCGGTACTCCAGGTGGGGCCTCATGAGAGCAAAGTAGAGGTGTAGAATCAACCCTTTGACCTTCTGACCACACTTTAATGCAGCCCAGGACACAGTTGGTTTTCTGGGCTGCAATTGCACATTATTGGATCACATTGAGCTTTTCATCAACCAACAACCCCAACTCCTTCACCTCGGTGCTGCTTTCAGTCCATTCTCTACCTAGTGTGTATTTGTGTTTCAGATTGCCTCAACCCAGATGCAGAAACTTGCACTTTGCCTTACTGAATTTCTTGAGGTTTGCACAGCTGCACCTCTCAAGCCTGTAAAGGTCCCTCTGAATGGCATCCCTTCCCTGCAGTGTGTTGACTGCACCACACAGCTTGGTGTTGTCGGCAAACTTGCTGAGAGTGCAGTCGATCCCACTGTCCATGTCACTGACAAAGATGTTAAACAGTGCCAGTCCCAATACCAGCCACTGAGGAACACCCCTTGTAACTGATCTCCACTTGGACATCACGCTGTTGACCACAATTCTTTGAGTGAGACCAATTCCTTATTCACCAAGTGGTCTATCTGTCAAATCCATGCCTCTCCAATTTAGACACAAGGATGTTGTGTGGGGCAATGTCAAATGCTTTGCACTAGTCCAGGTAGATTATGTTATTTACTCTTCCCTTATCCACCAATGCTGTAACACCATCACAGAAGGACACCAGATTTGTCAGGCATGATTTGCCCTTAGTGAAGTCACGTTGGCTGTCACCAATCACCTCCTTATTTGCCATGTGATCCAGGAGGATCTGCTCCATGATCTTGCCAGGCACAGAGGTGAGACTGACTGTAGTTCTCTGGGTCTTTCTTTTTAAAAATGGGGGTTATATTTCCTGTTTTCCAGGCAGTGGGGACTTCACTGGACTGCCACAACTTCTCAAGTATGATTTATAGCGGTTTAGCACCTTCATCCACCAGTAGTGAAGGTGTCGTATCTATGTTATTGCACAGAATGTAATCATATATATTCTCAAATCAGTGGCAAAATAATTGCTGATACCAATAGAAGCAGAACTGAGTTAAGAATTTGTGAACAACAAAATTTCTTTGTATACATTTTTTTAATGTGTAGCTGGCAGATGCATCTACAAAGACATGAAACTTATGGGAAGTGTGACAGACCAAAAGAAAGCTGTCTTTCACCTAGGGTCAAAGAAGTGTAAAAGAAAATTAAAATGTTGTAGCCATATCATTTTCTGATGTTCTGCATTAAAAAAGTATGACAACTCTCTTTCAAAGTTCAAAGGAAGAGCCTACTTTGTATTCAGTGTACATCTGGTAATTTCTAGGCAGATGAAAAATACCAGTGCAGGTTATGATAATACTAAACCAAACTGGCAGAAGGGTAGCCTGGTATCAGTCTTAGCTATGAAGAGAATACTGTAATTCCTCAATATCAGTAACTCTTTTGGAAAAGCATTGGGATGATGAAGTATTGTGATTCTGGGAGTGAACACAATGTTCTTTGGGGAATTGGCAGAAATGCTTTGTGTTTATACTTCTTGCTATATATATTAATATGCAAGCTGTATGAGAAAACTAATATATACACTTTGTGATTGTTTTTTGAAGAATTATAAGTTTACCATACTAGTTTTTGTATTTAATAAATAAGTTAATTCACCATGTAGTAGTAGTTACAAAATAAATTTGGTAAATGCCATGTTTTAAACTGAAACAATGGAAAGGTACAAAACTTCTGGGTGTGTGTACACATCTGTAAGAAATCTTACAGATAAGATAAGCATTTGAGCAAAAGGAGACTCAAAAGTAATCAGATACTTTTCTGTTACTGCTACCCAACATGCCTTATTTATGCAAGGATATTTGCAAAATTAGAATCATTCATTATTTTCTTTTCTTTTTTCTGACCACAGAACAACACCCTTTCAGTATTCTTCCTTTCATTATAATTGCATCATTGCGAATTACAACCCAAGCCAAATCCTACTAATTTAAACAACAGCAGACTTTTCCTAAGCACTCCTCTGTGAGTGCAGAACACCTATTCTCCATTCCACTTCTCAGACATCATTTCAGTAATGTCTCTTTCATCTTCATTCATAAAGAGGCAAATATTGGACATTTCATAAACAGCAGAAAACCTACACCAGCAGTGAGAAATAGGTTGCAAAAATTAGATGTGATGCAAATTATTCAAATCATTCTGATCTCCTTCTCCCGATTCTGAAAAAAAAAATCTACCTTGAGTTTCACTGCATAATTTTGTTGGTCTACAGTTGGAATGATAACCAGCTTCTGTGATAACAAACTTCTGTGCTTTGCTTGATTAGATTTGTTTGCTTATTTGTTTCTGTAGGATCTGCTGGGCTGTATGATAGGTTATACTTAGGAGCAGGAGCATTTGACACATTGAAGAGAGGCAGGCTGTTAAAGCTCGAGAGCCTTTGAGAGGTTCCATTTACTTTTTAAAATAATGTTAGGCAAACTGTGCTAAATTGCAATATTTATATGGAATTATGTTAGTTTTTTACACCACATAAAAGAATGACAGTTTACATTTGTGTTTAAGGTCTATATGTGGTAAGGAGGAGTTAATCACTAGAATCATAGCAATAAACTGTGAGAATAAGGTTGCTTTTTTTGCCTTAGTCCACCTGAGAATTGCAACAAATATTTGACTATTGCACATGTTGGAATGGGTTATATCTATCATATCGAATCATTCTTTCATTTGGGAGAAAGAAAATTAAAATGCAAACTCTGTAAGTAATGGTCACTCACTGTTTTAAAAATATTACCATTAGTATTTGCGGTTTTCCAAATACAGCCCTTGGGAGCTGCAGTTGTTGCACAGATATCGATAGAGGCCTTTTATTTCATAGCTACTGAGAAGTTCAAAGCTCACTTCTTTCCTCCAAAATAGCAAAGCAGAATGTTTGAGGCGACCACAAACTAATGCTGAAGAACCTTGTCTTTGTGTGGAGTATTCTGAAACTATCATTCTGGTTTTATGCTGATAATTCTTTTCATGCCCAGTTCTTACATGGTGTCATATTACCTTTTTCTTTTCTCTGCCCTGTTTTTCCCTTCTCATGCGGCTACTACTGCAGACAGTGTTTCCATGTGTGTGTGATTTGTTGTTATGTCCTAGCAGAGCAGTGTTGAGAATTGATACGTGACTGTGCCAGTCAGGAATCGGGATGTGGCTTTGTAAAGCCAGTATGTGTAATTGTGTTTTCAGAGTGGTTAATCAGAGCTTGTGGTCTGCACTGGAAATGTGATAGATGTATTCTAGTAGGATGAAATAGGGTTACATTTGAAAACAGTGTTTTTCAAGCTTTCAGCATTTACTTTGAAGATTCAAGGTACATTTCTTTCATAAATTGTTATTCATTGCTATTCAGTCTACATGTACATACATACACAGAGCATCCAATATATGTATACACATGCATTCAGTTTCATGACAACTAATGCTGGGGTATTGCCCGATCTCTTTTGACATCTTTTGACATCTTTTTATATCTTGGGTGGTATCTTTAAGCCACTTTGTAAGAAAATTACTGACTTGCACACAGAGTAATTAATCTTTCTGTAGGAGCCTTTTACAGTGTCTTTTGTTGTGATTGAAAATAAATAATTTGGGTGTTCTAAGAGAAAGAATATTAAAATTTTCAAGATATTAGTGTAAACATCAACCTCTTTTAATAATATTTGTAGGACATGCTCAGTTGCAAAGATAAAGGAAAATTACATTTAAATGCACTTAGCCGTATTTGGGATGATGTGGGACCTCCTCGACTACCCATTTGAAAAGCAGAGGACCTGTGCAATAAATTCTTTGAGAGCCTCTGAGTAGAGGATCTAAGTTGAAAGTGTTTGTAGGTTCTTCAGCAACTAATTTCTAAATAATTTCACTTTCAGATTTCTCAGCACTTACTTAATTATTCTAAAGACATTTCCAGGGGGAAAAATATTAAGCTAGAAATCTGCAATAATCTTTAACTCTTATAAAACTGATCTATATGTGATAAAGTTATGAGGAAGGTCCACCTGCCTGTGTCCTAAAAAGAGCTTTGCATTCATTAGAAGTACTTTATCCTTCACCATTCTAAAACATGACTAGTATTTCCTTCTTATGTTTCTGTCCATGGTGTTTTTAAATGTAGTCAGTCAGTCTGATTTGGCTCTGTAGTGTAACTGCAGTTTATTGTTTATTGCTCTGTAGTACTCCCCTATTTCATACTTAAGGAGTTGTTCAACATCACTTGCATTTTTCTAAATTCTTTTGATGATCCTTGTGGATTTCTTGTCATTGGACAAGGAGACACATCTTGTCATCAGAGGCAGCAAATACGGTAAACTCAATAGATAGTTTACATGTTTTTAAGACATTTACAAAATTATAGCAAATATTTCCAATATTAATTACCCGGACAAAGGCCCCTCCCCCACCCCACCCCTTTTTTTTTTGTTCAAATAACACAGACAAATAAAATGGGATAGCTTTAGTAAGTATAGATAACTTGCTATAGAAGTGAAAAACTTTTCATTTTTTACATACTTTTTTTTTGGTCAAATACATGATGAATTAGTCTGAAACTTTCCAAAAGGCTCATTTTCAGCATATCCTCTTGCTCAGAAATGAGAGTACATCAGCAGTGACTTTGAAATACAACATAAAGTTATCAGCAAAATAACTGATAACTTGTTAAAAAAAAACCACCATGGTATTTAGGGACTAAAGAATATTGTCTGGGGCAAATAGACAATTAAAGGGTAAAATTCTTAAATTGTGAGTGTTCTTGCTATTTTTGTTTTCTTGAATTATTCTCATTTCATATTTCCATGCATGATAGTGTTACGAAACTTCAGAGAATGCTGATAGAAGATCTTGCTTACAAAGTTCGACAGCAAAAGTTGGGAATCTTTCAAGATTCACTGGTTTGAGATGATAAAAAAAGAGGGATTTAGAAGTTGGTTATGAGTATGAAAAAGGCAATAGTTAGCCTGTATACCCTACAGCAATAGGGAATAATTACTATACAAACAAAAGACATTTATGAGCCATAATCTAGGCCGCTCTAACCAAGACTGGCCTCCCATAATTAAGGAAAATGAACTAAATAGGAGAAATTCAGAGGTTTCTAGCCATTAAGGACTTGAAGTTTCATGGCAGGTTTCTAATAATAGAAATGGTATTGAGCAACCTATAACATTCTACTTGCATAAATACCCAGATGAGTATGCAAGACTTCAGTGGAGTTAAACAGAAAGCCATATTCATAATCAGGAAGCATACTGGTACACTAAATGTGTTCTTAGGGCCCTAACTTACATTATTGAAGTTCATGGATTTTTAGTCATTCTGGTTAGCATGAGCAGGTTCTGAAGCTGTCACAGAGTTTTAGCTCAAAGACAATGGTCTGTTAAGATAATTACATGAAGTTCATTAAATCCCTTGAAAATTTTTATGCAAGTACATTACCAGTGGCAAAGTTGGGTAATCTGGGAGTACACCTTAACTTCCAGATTGAAAACTGATTTACTAATTTTAGTGAGGCAAAACCAAATGTATATGAAGATAAACATGATTATTGTTTTTCTTATTCAGGAACAATTTTTGCTTATCCCAGCCCCTAACTGAAAGTGCATCTCATGTGCATTATTCTTAATCGCCTCAGTGTCCCTTGTTACCCTGCTGTAACTTCTGTAAGAATGGAGACCATTGTTTTGTTATATTTGTGTACAGCATTTCCCAGTGTGGGATGGCAGGAAGGAATGGAACTGGCCTGCAACAAAATCACTTATCAGTAACTCTACAGGAAAATTCAAACTGTTACACAGAGATGAAGTGTTGCAGGTAATGTTACTTTACCCTTACTTATGGGTCTTTCCAGAAATAACTGATTTACAGAAGCTTATATTTGAAAAATCATACTTTAGTGAATAAAACAGTATTGTCTTTAAAAATAAAAAGGTAATTTCTCTTTTCAGAAGGTTGACCGGAAAATATAAGTTTCTCAGAAAAAGATGGTAGAAAAATATTAATCTTTTCAAACAACAAAAATTCAAAACTTCTCTGCAGTAATCTCGTTAAAATAACTACAGTAAAATTACATTATTGATAAACACAGGAGACAAAGGAAATGTCAGAGCTTAGGCAAGGCCTTTGCATTAGACATTATCAGTGCTGGCAGTGGATGTCCAATAAAAAAAACCTACTGATTTTTTAAACAAATAATGTAATTTTTCTGTGTGTCCAAACACTGAATTTTGCTTTGTGATACAGTATAGTCTTCATCCCCTCCCAGCTACTTTGTAATATTCATAGTATGTGTAATATTAAACAATAGGGAATGACCAAAGACAAACAGAAGACTTTATAGTGAGATCCAAGTATTTAGTTTCCTAGAGGCCAAAGCACTGTTACTAGCGACAACTCCTCTCTCACAGGTGCAAGAATCACTGAGAAGAGGACAAGATTTGAGCAGCCACGCAAATAAAAACAAGAGATGGATAATAAATTTTGAATGGAAGAGAGGATTGTTATATATATTGAAAAAAATAGTACTCTACAGAAATACAAGATTAAACTAATATGGTAATTCTCCCCAAGTAGCTATGTGGGTTTGTTCTCCAAATTTAGGAAGGGCTTTTTTTTATGGATCATTTTGAGGGAAGAACTGCAAGGTTGGCAATAGGAAATAATCATAGAATATGTAAGAACTGCAGCAGAAGAGGAAACAATATGAATTCACAGATTTAAGTTGTAGTCCAGAGGATCAATAAGTAAAAAGACACAAGGGAGATACTGAATGGCTTTTGGGGAACTTGATGTTTCAGAATTATCATTAGAGGTGGTCACAGATTTTTGAGAGTAGGGACACAAGAGACCAGAACCTTAAATTCTGAAGTACTTATTAGCAAAAACCTTCATAATATAGCAACCAGAAAAAGCAACAGAGATTAAACAATGACAAGCTGTATTTAACTGGAATGGTTATGTACAAAGAGCACATATTTAGAGAAGATATATCTTATGAAATATGGAGGTATCAATTGAATTGCCTATCAATGCAAGCAAAAAAATTACATATTTTTTATGCATATATAAATTATAAAAAGATACATTGTCACTCTCACACTTTTACCTTTATAACAAGGTTACATGAGAAGCTACATTAGGTCAAGCTGGCCAGTCTTGGAACTGGGGACTGTCAGGGATACACCTGGTACGGATTATGTTTATATTTTCTTGGACATCCCTGTTTCATTTGCACTTAAAGCAAACCCTGTCATTAAGAAGACTGACACCTTCTTTTTGTGATTTCATCAAATTGTTTCTCGAGTAGCAAAATCACTTCTACCAAAATTCTTCCTGCAGTTTATGATGCATGCTACAATCATCTTTATTCTCATATTAAAGATACCTAAGGAGCATTACTCCATTTGGTTACACTGTCACATTTCACCCTAAAGGTGACCACATTCATGGCCACTCAACTTACTCTTCTCTATTCATAACATGAAAAGTACTTTCGTTTAGAGGTGTTAAATAAAAGTTATATAACATTATAAATGTACCTCTCAACTGCCATAGACTGACAGATTTAATGACTGAGAAGAGAATCACAGAGCAAATTGTTATTATAACAATGCATGGAATGCTCCTGCATTTTAGGCTGGGTTGACTTTCTATTTTAGAGCCCACTATGCAGCCTGTAATATTCCAACACTACAAAATAGCCTGAGGCTTTGTGAATAATATGCTATTAGTAAAGATGGAATATTTCTTTTTTCACTTCTCTAAAAAGTGTGTATAGATTTCTGCTTCTTCCTACTGCATTGAAAATAATCTTCTGTTTTGAACTTACATTTAAGCAACATTTTCAAGCAGCTAACAGATGGGGCCATGTCACTATGTTAAAAAAATCATAGTATTTGTACATTTGGAAAACCATTATTCAGCATGCAGAGTAATTACTTTACATAACCCCATTTGTCATGACATTGAGTCCATCTTTTATCTTCAAGGGACTTTGTTTCCCATCCCACAATCCCAATGATGCCAGTGCAGGTGTACTGGGATGACACTACAGTAACAGGAGAAAAACATGCTATTTCCATTTCTATAGTATCCCTCATGCCAAAATCACTTCAAAGCACTGCAAAAAATACAATCATCAAAACCAGAAATTTGTTTCCTACATTAAAACAAAGTATTTTAAATGGTTGTCCTTCACCTTAATATGTACTGGTGGAATTAATATTTTAAATGTGATGAAGTGATGAAAGTGGTGAAGTTTTATGGTGAAAATTAATTGATATTGCATGAGCTACAAACTTGTGAGTATACACCAATGGAACATAAAGAATTTGAGAACTGAAATAATTTCCTCCTCTCAGCTCACAGCCTTCCAGTCTCCTCTTCCCCGTGACTGCCTGTCAGAGCTTTTTTTCTGAAAGTAGCTAGAATTATTGCAAAGATTAACAGGAAAATGTTGGAATGATACTTTCAAACAAAGTATAACATCAGTTAAGCATCACTAAATGAATTTTAACAGCATTAGGAAAAACCAAATAATATTAAATACCACAACTTCTGATTCAGGCATTTTCTAAAGTACATTTTTCCATTTGTCTCATGTTAAAAGAGACCATTATTTTTCATAAACTACTGTGACAGCTGCTTATACCCAACAGTAATAATTCCCTGAAATATAAACACTTCAAAGAATGAAACAAGTGCTGTCTGTGTTAGCAAGTGACACAGGGCAATAGGAGTCAATTTGTCTGTGTTGGAGGCCTCGGTCCCATGAACTGAATGACCATCAGAGGTTAAGACTGCACTAGGTGCAGTGGCGTGCACACCCTGGTTCAGCATTCTCTGAGATTGTTTTGCAGTGCAGACCAAAGCTAAATGAGATAGTTGCTTCAAAACTAAAAACCTAATTTAATTAATTTGATGATGCTAAGTGAATACTGAACTAATATCATGGCCTAATGACAAAATAGTGTTGTACAAAGCAATTTTTAAAAAAAAAAACCTTAAAGGAAAGGCTTTGTGGACACTGAGAAAATCAGGAGATGATGCGGAGAAATAAAACCTGATGAGGTTTACCAAGGTTTACTTTTAAATGTGTGTCACTTTTCTACAGGGAAACTCATTATTTTTATATGCAAGTTTATATGCTCGCGAGACTCTTCGGACTACTGTCCCAGCAGAGGTAGGGGATGGAGTTCCATATAGCAA
>NW_010205459.1:0-6755 GCF_000695765.1 Mesitornis unicolor
TTTGGAGGGTATCCCCCTGGAGCCTTTCTGATTAGTACATAGAAGAGATATTTAATTCAAGCCACCTTGGACACTTCTTTTCCTATGTTTTCTTACATTATTTCCCTGAGATGTGTTTGCTTACTTAAATCTTAATTTATAAGGCTGGTTTACAGAAAACTCAGAAGACAGTTACATTTTCTTTTGCTGCTGCTCTGAAAGGTGAATCAAAATTGTGTCTTTTGGGAAGCTTGAATCTACAGATGAAATATTTCACTTTATAAACTAACCTGAGTTTGAAAAAAAAATTTTAAAAAAAGAAAAAAGAAACAAATAGAAATACAGGGTGAAAAAGTTTTGCAAAATCCTCAACAACGCTTAATTTTATCTTCAAATTCATATTCTAATATGGAAAGTTTAAAGAATATTAGCAAGCTTAGTATCTTCGGTGACACAATAGATACATGATATTTAAGTCAATAATGCAATTCATTACCAGTATATTTATTTTATTAAAAAATTATGTCACCTTTGAATTAGCAGGATTGTGAAAAAACAATCTTTTTTTTATGTCAGATTTTGGTAACAAACTGTCGTGGTTTAGGCCCAGAGCATAACTGAGCACCACGATGCCCCAAAAAAGGACTAGTCAAAATAAGGACTGAGAAGGCTTCTCACCACTTAAACAGGTCACAGGCAAAAGACAGACTCACCATAAGGAATAAAAAAACCCAAACAATTTTAATTTGTTACCAACATCAGAGTAGAACAAATGGGAGATACAACCAGATCTTAAATTCAAAAGACCTTTCCCCCACCTCTCCCTTCTTCCTGGGCTCAGCTTTTGTTCCTGTTTTCTTCACCTTCCACCTCCCCCTTTGTCTTGAGGAGAAGGAGGATAGGGGTGGGGTTTGCGGTCGCTCTTCCTGTCACATCACATGCTTTCTTAGGAGTAGGGAAAAAAAAACTCAGCCCAATGTCTCTCTCTCTGCTTCCGCGTGGCCCCCTTTCCATAGGGGAAAAAGTCCTCAAAAGGCCAATATGTGTCTGTTTCACATATGCAATGTGTCACATTTGCAGTTTCCCTCGCACATGAAACTGCTTCAGCCCAAGTCCACAGAACTCTAATCTGGGTCTGCCCATGGTCATAGTTTCTTCACACACGATCAGTCAACCCGGCTTTCACCAGGGGTTGCAAAGGGGAAACCTGGGTTCTGCGTCCTCCTTCTCCTCCCTCTCTTTTTCTTTCCTTCAAACCAGCCTTGGTGTTCTTCAAAGTTGTTCTCCTTGAGCCCCACTCCTTTCTCCGCTGCAGGTCTCCTCCGATGGTTATGGAGATCCCGGCTCTCTGTTTATTTATTTTTTTTCCGAGATTAAACTGCAGCAGGACTTAAGCTTAAATTGTGGTCGGGGCCGGCCAAGCCCAGCCAGGCAAGGCCGAGGCCGCGCCACCCACACCTGGGGCCACACTGGTCAGGTCCGGTGCCAGAGAGAGAGCAAGATGCATGCCCTGCACCCCCCTTAAATACATGAATTCGCAGGGGCGCTGATTGGCTTGGCCCTGGTCAGAGGTGGGTCTGACAAAGGCAAAGGGGGAGCTTTTCAGGTAGTTTCTTAAAGGGCCATCTCCATAGCCCTTCCCCTGTTACAAAAGACAAAACCAAAAACCCCCTCACAGAAAACCCAATACATAAACCAGGAAGAGTGAGAGAGATATACCAATGTAATCTATTGCTTGCTAGCCTGGGTGTTGTTTGGTGCTGTTTTAAATTACCATTTTTTTTCCTTGCAAAGAATTATAATAAACTAACAAACAAATAAATAAAGTCACACTTCTGAGACACTCTGATCTATATATTTATCCTATTTTTTAACAAAAAACTAAGTCAGAAAAAATATGCATCATTCCCAAGTCAATTAGACTTCATTGAGAAATAATAAAAGATAATCTCAAGCAGAAACTGTCAGTATTGGGAACTAAAAAGCAGAATATATGCAAAAGGGTAACATTCTCTTTCACAAATGTAGAAATTCAAATTTATAATTGTCAATATTTGTATGGCAGATTCACACATAGCTCAAAAGGCTGATACAGGTGCTGGCATTTGGTATTTGTGACATCTTTGCCCATGAAAACTCTGATTGTTACAGAAAACCATGATAATTTTTTCTCTCTATATGGGGAAAACTGACAGTCACAGTGCTGTATATGTGTGATTGTGTGTTTAACATTTTATTATTTCTTTTGTAAACTATTGCTCTGTTAAGAATTTTGTATAAATAAAGTACTAATATAAGCATGTTAAAAATAGTTTTAATTTCCAGTGTACTTGACTAAAAATGGTTGTTGAAAACTCCTGATGGGGAGAAGGACTGGTTATGTAGCTCTGAGCTCAAGCTGAAAGACATTTGACGATGTTTGGCATTGCAGTTCCCAAAACAGTGAATGAAAACATCCTTCCATATCTAGTATCCCAAGCACAGTTAGTTGTGTCAGCACTTCTAAGAACATTGTTCTGTAGAAGAAAATTTGTTTCTTGCTTTTTTTAAGTGGACAATAATTCATAACAAATGTTTACTGACTCAGGAGAAAATAATTGTTTAGAACAAAAGTAAAAGTCATTTTATTTAACTTACATGAGATTTTTTTGTGTGTAATTTGAGAATATTCTACATCTAAAATAAACACTAAAAAGCAGTTAAGGATTTTAGAAGTAAAAGCAGATGTCACATGTATGTATGAATAGTATATGTCCAAATCAATGGTTTAGTTTCTTGAAAGCAATGCAAAATACAAAATACCTCCGAAATCCCACCAGAATGACAGCATAACATTCCTTTGAGGAATATCTACTTTGGAAGTGCTTTGAGCTGGTTCATCACACTTGCTCCACAATCTTTTCTGTTCATCATTGTTGAATATGATCCATTTCTCATCATCTTTTATCATACATTTCAAAAATCCATCATTTTCTTCATGTTTCAAGGGAGAATTGCAGATACCAAAGTGCTTAGTGAGAGGAATTCCTTTGAGCTCATGTGGTACCCAAATATCAAGCTTCCTAATGTATCCAAGTTGCTTTAAGTGGCTTTCAACACTCAATTTCAATATATTAAGATTACCAGCAATCCCTCGTGTTATTAAACATGAATTTGAGTTGATCGATGCCTTTATTTTGTAGTTATCAACTTCAATTGGCCTTCCTGAGCATGGTGTATCTTTACCATAAAAATCTCCAGACCGAAATTTAGCAAATAAATTCTGACACTGTCATAGACATAGTCATCTTCATCATACGCATCACATAACTTTTCATGAGCTTGTACAACATTTTTTCATCTTGTCAAGGTTTAGGCCCCATGTGCAACTGAACACCACAATGCCCCAAAAAGGAAGCTAGACAAAATAAGCACTGGCAGGGCTTCTCACAACTTAAACAGTCACAGGCAAAAGACAGACACATCATAGGGAGAAAAAACAAAACAATTTCAATTTTTCACCAATAACATCAGAGTAGAACAGTCAAACACCTTCCTCCTACCCTTACCTTCTTCCCAGCCTCAGCTTTGTTCCCAGTTTCTTTACCCCCTCTCCTTTGCCCAGTGGCACAGGAGGGATGGGAATGGGGTTGCAGTCAATTCATCCCATGTGGTCTCTGCAGATCTTTCCCCTTCAGGGATATGGAGGACTTCTCCCAGCCTCCCTCTGCTTCCACATGGCGCCCTTCCCACAGGAGAAAAGTCCTCCACAGAACTCCAAATGTGAGTCTGCCCACAGCTGAAGTTCTGTCACACACAAACTGTTTCAGCCGAAGTCCACAAAGCTCCAATGTGGGTCTGCCTAAGGTTGCAGTTCCCTCACACACAAAATGCTCCAGCACACACTGCCCAGATTCATGGCTTCTTCAGGAACAGCCACCTGCTCATGTGCCACTGCCCCACTGGTGAACTTCCATGGGCTGTAGGCGGGTCAACCTGCACTTTCGCCATGGGTTGGAGGGGGAATCTCAGCTCTGTGCACTTCCTTCTCCCCTCTGTCCTTTCTTCCTTCACTGAGCTTGGTGTTTTTTTTACAGTTGTTTCTTCTCATGTACACCTGTTTTCTCCACTGCAGGTCCTTTCTGATGGTTCTGAAGGGGTCCCAGCTCTCTCTTTCGAGCTGGAGCTGCAGAGGGGTTAAGCTTAAGTTGGGGCTGTGCCGCCTGCCCTGAGGCTGCAGTAGTCAGGGCTGGTGCAAGAGAGAGAGAGAGGGTGCGCCACACCCCACATAAATGCATTAATTCACAGGGTGCTGATTGGCTTGGCCATGGTCAGAGTGGGTCTGACACTGGAGCCGGGGGTGCTTTTCAGGTACCTTCTTACAGAACTCTTTCCATAGCGCTCCCCCACTACCAAAAACATAACTAAAACGTCTCACATAAATCCCAATACTCATATTGGAAGTACTACAGCAAAATATGAAGAAAATGTTCCTTTCAATTTTTCTTTTGGAAATCTACAATAAATAAATAATTGTTAATGAAATAATTCACTTTCTTTTTCTAAATCAAGGTTGAACTGTCAGCTGTCAAGTTACATAATGGATCTGTGGTTTAAAATGAAGTTAGTTACATTTCAACACATGTATGTCCACCTATTACAAAAAAGCACGGTTACATTTTGGCCAACCCAATATGATTCTGGGCTTCTCTATTGTGCCCTATCCATTGCTACTTCTGATGCCTAGAGAATTTAGGACAAACTTTTGTTTTTCCAGGTAAAGACAATTAGAATTTATTGTAATTTCTTGTTGTTTCCTGCTGTGAACTCTTACTGAGTTCAGCTGCTCACATGTTAGGCCAGTAGTTGCTTCTGCTGCTCTATGCATTTTGAAATTAGCCTTTCTTTAGCTGGATTATGGGCTTTCTCAGCTCATATCCCCCATGTGCCACACAACATCAAGCCTCATTGAAAGACAAAGAGCAGCACTGGATTCTCCTGCTAGCATCAGTCCTCATAACAAAATGCCACCATTTTTTGACACTGACTTTACCATCTTTCAACTTCACCTCTGAAAAAGAACTGAAGATGCAAAGTCCGCCTATTTTCCAGCTAGATCTGTGTATCAGTGGGATATTCATATGTGCCTAAGGGCGTTAGAAAAGATATATTTTAAAACCTTGGGTTTTGTCTGAATATTTCTATATAGGTTAGTCACATCGTCTGTGTTTTATAGAACCATGAATTCTAATACAATTTATAGCATCAGATAAGGTACAGCATAGTTATAGTAAAACATACAAATTGTTTATAAACCAGCACCATTTTATGCATAGCATAATGATAATGTTGTGCTACTTTAAATACCCATAAAATTAAAGCACAATAAAAGAACACCTCATGTAGCTTTGACACCAGAATGAATTCAGCTTGGTGACACAACTGTCCTGGTTTCACTGGGGTAGAATCATAGCATTCATTTTCTACTCAGGAAAGCTGCATTTTGAGAAGACTGCAGAAATCAAGTTGATGGAAACGAAGTTGAGAAGACATTCTGTTTTAGACTTTGGCCAGCACTAATATGCAGGTTGATTTAGTGATCCAGGTCTCTAGCAGTTTTGAGTTAGAAATGTGCAGAAGGCAGGAGGAGTGAAAAACAGAGCAGTTGACCCCAGCTGGCCAATGGGAGTAATTTATACCTGTTATGGTTTAAGGGTTAACAGCCTGAAAGGGAAGGACAGGTGGTGTCTGTAGGACCCTGAGGGGGCCAAGATCAGTACTGTTCCCTCCCCTTTCTGGCCACAGTCTATAAAAATCTGAGAAGGCCTGAGGTTTTTGCAGGCTTTTTCCTGGCTTTCCTGGGCTGCTTCCTGTTGCATCTCGGGACGACTGGGCCTAGCTCCATGTGCTCGGCAGCATCCACCATCACCCGCTTCCCAGCACCACTGTGGTCCCTGGTGATGAGTCACAGCAGTCGCAGTGGCCACGAGGCACTGTTAGGACACTTCCACTTTGGACTTCTGGGATCAGGTTTTGTATATAGTTAAATATCCTTTGTCCCTTATTAATTCCCTTTTCCATTCCCCTGTTGGTTTTTTTTATTAAACTTGTTACAGTCCAACTTGTTACCTTCCAACCTTGTGCGAAGCATCTTTTTCTCTATTCCCTTTTTTTAATTCTCCCCTGGGAGGGTGGGGGACAATAGAGAGAAAATCCTGCTCCCTGAGCCTTAAATGGAGACAGGATAAATTGGTGCCCAACGTGGGGCACGAGTTTGGCTATTAATTTTTATTATTATTTCCCCAATTAGACAAGTTGGAAGTTAGTACTAAAATGGCTCTTGTAACTGTGCTTCTGCGAGGCCTGTTACAGAATGCTTTTGTGACCTTTGTTAATGTTGTTCTGGTATCTGTCATGCTGACTTGCCCTATCTCCATGTTATATTGCCATATATTTTGGACTGTGATGGATGCAGGCTTGAGTTGGGTTAAGGCTTTACCTGAGTACCTTGGCCACTATGTCATGAATATGTTTATAAAAAACAATTCTGTTCCTTTGTCCGGCAAGCTTGAGACACAGGGGTATAGAGGAATGAGGAACAGCTATTACGATTGTGTGTTGCGGTTCTTTATTGTAATTCAAATGGCGCTAATTGTAAGGCTGTGGCATGCTCAGGTCGATTTGCGAGGATAATATCATCTTAAAAGCCGCTGCCCTAGAGGCCCCGACCTCTGCCCTGGCTCCTGGCCCGGCCTCTGCCCTGGCCCCAGTCCCAGCCCCAGCCCTGGTTCTGGTCA
>NW_010205460.1:0-22240 GCF_000695765.1 Mesitornis unicolor
ATTAATATATTAAAATTATTATAGTAATTTATATATTAAAAGAAATGTAATAAAATAAAAAAATCACATGGAAAATACATAGAAGTTACATCATTATGACAGCTTGCTTACAAATGAAAGAAAACCCTAGATACTGAATATTCAGTATAAGTAGCTTAAAAGAAAACCCAAAAGGCTTTTGTAATACTGCAGCCCTTTGGCTAACTATGTAAATATGCATCATAATGATGCATATCTGCTTAGCCCATAACTACATTAACTGTACTGCAGTGAAGACAGAACCAGAGATCAAAAGCAGTCGAGTTTGAGGTAGTGCTGAACAGACACAGGGAGCCATGCAGTCCTGGGTTTACTGCAGGATGTCCAGGTACTGTAGAAATCAACCACCGGCTGCTTGGCCTTTCTGCATCATGAGGAGCTGCATCAGAGACACAGCCCAGCTCCAAACATGCTCACCAGGCAGGGAGACAGCCAGGAGCTTCCCCTTCTGCAAATCTGCCTTTCCTTTCGGCCACTGTTTTTGTAGAGCTTGATAAAAATCAATTCACTGTGAGTGAGTACGCTTACTGAGGGGCACTGAAGTGCACAAGGGCAAAGGGATATCATCATTCAAGGATACCTTTCAGGCAATCATTCGGTTTTCACAGAAAGCTTTTAGGCACTGCATTCAGACCTGGCTGCCAGCAAAGGCCACATTTTGAAAGACAGGGCTAAAGAGCACACCCCCAGAATGACTGCCACATAATAATGAAAACTTATCTAGCCAACACAACACCCAGTTATAGCTTTTTTTTCTTACAAGTCAATGATTCATTGCTAGATAAACAGCAAATACCAGGTAGTGACCAATCTGGAGCCTGGTCCCTCCCCTCATTTCTCTTGACACATAACTTTCCTTTAACTGATAAGATATTATAGTCTGGAAGGAACCTGCAGTCTGTACAAAGAGCCATTATTTTCTGAGGATAAACTGTTAAAAAGCAAGATTTTCTCATTAATACACAAAGGAACTTTACTTCTTCTTAACTAAAGGCTTTTCTTCTCCTTCCCTCCCCCCAAAGCCAACTTGCTCACTTTCATTCAGCAACATCAGGGAGAATTTACCAGAAGCAGCAGCACCAGGATTTGGCTCTGAAACAGTTGGTTTATTTTTCTTCATATTAACAGAGTTTCACAGTACTAGAGTACATTTCAAGTACCACAGTGCTGGCAAAGGAACAGACAACTTTTAGTTCCATCTTTTTCCAAAACTCTGCTTTATAAAGCCCATGCTGTAAGTTAAAATACAAATAGATTCTTATTAAATTGAAACTACTCAGAGTCATCACCTCAGTCCGTGCAACTCCTGTTGCTCCTATGCCACAGGTAAGTGCCAAGCAACTCAATCAAAATGGGCCAGCAGCAAAGAATGATGATGGCTCTGTTCAGTGCTCACACCAACAAAAGGGGCTGTGAGATACTGTCAAGGGGCTTCTTCTGAAAACTGCACCCAGAAACCAAGAGAAAATTATCACAGGCTTAGATATGGGCACGGATTTATCATAACCATAAATGTATTGGGTTTGGGAATGTGCTTGTAGAATTTTAATTCCTCAGGTTTTCTGTTTTTCCTGAAAGCTTTTTTCCTTGATCGTTTACATGCGAATTTTGCTCTCTTCCTGATATTTCAAACCCTGCATAAATGCTAGCCGAAGAAGTGTCAAATGACATTGGCACATACTGTCAGTTTCTGTATTTGAACCTAAGCTATTACACACTGAAGCAAAAGGAAATCTTGCTCAGACTCACCCTAACCTCTGACCTGTTTCTAAGACACATAATAAAGCTCTCAACACCTTTGGTAGGTAAGCACTGACACAGCTTTTGCAAATTTGAGACTTCCAGCTCTCGGCTGGGAGAACTCAAATGCCGAGCAAACTGGCAAACACTTTTTTCTTCTCTCACTCCCAAGGCCTTTCCCTTCAAAGCACTGATTCTCTCCCTGTACAGTGCTTTTTGCACTGAACCTGACCAAGAGGGTCTTGAGGCAGTTCCTTTACTAAGCAGGCTTCCTTCCAACAGCACAATTTCTGCTAAGTTGCAAACAACTAAATGCTAAGAATTTGCAACCAACCTCCAGAAGGACAGACAGAAGAAATATGTTAAAGAAATACATGCATAACTACCACTCCTATTATGAGAACTGTAATGCCAAGCAAGTGAGGTATTCTACATTTAGTTGCTCATCTGCAAAGTCTGTACCTTAGCTCAGTAAATGGCCACATCCGTTCCACATCCAAATTTCTCACCTACCTCTCAAACCCTCAGAGGGATCCTAAAGTGTCTGAAGGATATGGGAGAGAGGAGGCAGGGCAAAGAGATCCATCTAGAAGTGGGAAGCGGGGCAAACACCCCGAAGTGAAAGCAGTGACTATGCTTTAGATGAACAGACAACAGCATTCTCCTACCAGGAGGTAAACAACGCATGTGGCAAGTAAAGAGACTTTTTTATTAACACAGAATAACAGGAGTTGAACATTAACCAGGCTAAACCAGTATGGGGAATTGAAACCCCTAACCCTGGACAACTTGCAGAAAGGACCTATTGAGCTTTTCTCAAGACTTAATTCTGTCACAGGGAGCCAAGAGGCAAGGATGCTCAATCCTGCACAGCCAGGAGTGAGGGGAAACAGCAGGAAGGAGCAGGCAGCGATGCCAGAGGCAGCCAAGCCTCTGCAGTCTGTGCACCCAGGAGGATGATCTCTGTACTGCTGCTGTCAGTGATGAAGAACTCAGGACCAGACAGAGCATAACGCAACTGGAAAAAATAAACAAATAGATGGCTGCTCTTGTGAATTTTTGCAAATTAATGCAGAGAAAACCTTCATGCCTCAGCGAGTGAGGGTCACACACTTCCTCATTTGGAGACTGAATTCCAGAGGCATCTGTCACCCACTGAGCACACACCACTCACGTGCTCCTCAGAGTCTGCACAGGCACTGCCCTATCCTGGAACCAGCACAGTAATAAAAGCACATAGTTACACACATCAATTACCTACAAGAGCACCCCACTCCCCAACAAAACAGGGAGCACTATTGTACAAAGGAAGGAAATGAACAGAGGCAACCGAGGGGGAATTCCAGAAACATGGATTCTTATAAACTTTAACATCAATATAAAATTAACTTCCTTTACACAGCAAGAAAGTAAACAGCACATCATGCGTTACTCACCTCTGCAGGAAATGCCTTGGCTATCAATTACTTGTTTGCAGATTCCACAAATTCTGGATTTCTTAAAAGACTTGGTTTTGAAGGTGTGAGACCTTGAAGCTGTTTCTTGAGTCTGGAAGCAAGGGGAATAACATCAGACCTTACCTTAGATTTTGAGTCATACTTTTAAAGTAAAACACAGACAACTCAAAATTAAATACAACAGTAGTGTGTCAGTAGTATAACAGTCATATGTCAAAGCACTCTCTCATCCTCACTGTCATTCAATAACATGGGCTTTCCACTCTCAAGTGGGGGAAGCAACAGAGAGTGAGGGACCAGAAGTATCAGGACACAGACAGTGCAAGACATTTCCTATCATAACTTCAGAATTCACTCTATGACTTATCTTTTAAGAGGAAATACAGAATAATTTCTATTATAGGAACCCAACAACCTTCTGACGTAAGGTCTTCTCTACATAAAAATCTGCATTGGTTCAGCTTAAACTGTTTAAAAGTAACAACTAAAGATCTATCACAGTAGCTAATTTAACTCCACTGGTGCAGAAGACAGCTTGGGCTTTCCATTTAGTAAGTGAAAAGTATCTCCTTGAAAGCTCACTTTGGCACAGATTGCTAACTTTAAAATCCTTTTTGCTTCTTCCTGCATTAAGAAAAGTACACTACTTTAAAGTAACATTATTTCCACAGTGTGTCACAGTAACTGAAATACCGCATTAAAATATAACACAATAATGAAATTTCCAACTGGAGACAGAACTGCAAAAGTCAGAACCTCATATGCAACAGATATTATATGGCTTCTATAATATAACTAACATTTAGGTAATACATAGGGGCTACCAAAAACCTCTGATAGTGTCAGTATCTCCCCTGGAAAGGTGTAACAACCTTCATTTTCATCGGCAGACGTTTTGTAAATATCAGTTACCTATTAAAAACCAAAAATACATTTTGCCAGTTGTGCTGGTTTTGGCTGGGGTAATTTTCCTCATCAGTAGCTAGTTACAGGGTATGTTTTGGATTTGTGCTGAAATAAGTGTTGATAACACAGAGATGTTTTTGTTATTGCTGAGCAGTGCTTCCACAGCATCAAGGCCTTTTCTGCTTCTGACACTACCCCATCAGTGAACAGGCTGGGAGTACACAAGAAGCTGGGAGGGAACATAAGGAGGACAGCTCACCCCAACCAACCAAAGGGATATTCAATACGATATCCTAAGTAACCGTTACACATGATGAAGCCCTGCTTTCCTGGGGATGGCTGAACACCTGCCTGCTGATGGGAAGTAGGGAATGAATTCCTTGTTTTGCTTTGCTTGCGTACATTACTTTCGCTTTAACTATTAAACGATTTTTCTCTCAACTCATGAGTTTTCTCACTTCTACCCTTCCAATTCTCTCCCCCATCCCACTGGGGGAGGGTGAGCAAGCAGCTGTGTGATGCTTTGTTGTCAGCTGGAATTAAACCACACCACCAGACCATGAAAATCCCCAAATGACTCTTCACGTTCCTCATTTTCATTTAATATTTGCACCTTACTGTCCTTAATTTCAGTACCGCAAATGGGCTTGCATTCAACACTTCAACACCTGTGCTGAGCTCTAGCAGCACAAGTGTCCTGAGGCAGAAAGCTGTCTGTTCCTCCACGCACAGGGGGACCTGGCCACGGCAGCACCAGGCTTCCACCCACGTCTGATAAGAAAGCTGCCCAGCGTGGTGCAACACACACGTCTATGGCAATAAGGTAACATGGGATTTCTTTGTGGCATCAGGCAACGCAACAGGAGCCTCTAGGCAAAATGTATAGTGTGTCCAAAAACATCTACAGCACAGCTACTCCGCAGGTGCAAGAGCAGCCATTAAAAAGAAAATGAACAAACAGAAAAACCCAATGTCACCTTCCAAGTAGTGCCTCCACATGGGCCTAACCAAACTCCAGAGCAGCCCCAAGGAACACAGATGGCAGTGACTGACCACTCTGAGCAGTTCTGGGTGCTCAGAGGCCATGCTCACCAGTGGGGATGCACAGTCAGCCTAATCTTAAGAATACCGTCAGGAAACATTGCTGGCCTTACCCACAGTGTAAAGCCAAAATAATATACTTCCAAAATGCATACTGCCATAAACACCACAGCATAAATTATTTAGGCTGGAGGAACAGAACTCAGGCTGGACTCTCAGGAAAATCCTTCCACCAGTGAAGTGTATTAATCAGTAGAAATTAGTGAGAGAAACAGTAGAGTAGTCCACATCCTCAAAAGGCTGAGGCAAGGGATGAAACACTTAAGAAATAAATCTGACTTGTAATTTCAGTGCTTCACTAGACACTTCACGCCCTCGCTGTAAAAGAAAGTCACAAATGATGCTGACATTTGCATCATGTTACTTCAGGTTAAACCAAAAGGTGCTGTCAGAATTATGATTCATATTAAATGGAAACCATAAAGAAAGAACAGCTGTGCCATCATGCTTCTGGTCAAGCATTGTGCCCAAAGAGCTGAGAGTCCCTCATCTCCACAGCCTCTTCTGCGTAAAAAAAATCAGCAGTGCTGTCATCTCCACCAGCTGCTGCACTTTCTCTGCTTTGTGCACATACAGACAAAACTCAGAATTCTCATTTTAGATTTGATCCCCTTTTCTTCCCTGCGGAGTCCTACTTTTGGGTGAAGTTATAGGACATGTCTGCGACTCTCTCTGAAAAGGAATTTTGCAGAGCTTGCACTTTTGAAGAATTTCATGGCTAAACTTCAGAGAAATTTTATTCTGTATCTAGGTCTCCTTCACCTCATTTCCTTCCCACCTCCCAAACACTTCTTCGCAACCTTCAGTGACTGTACTGTTTCAACACAAGACATTCACTGTCTAGATACTGGAGTTTAGTGTAAGTAGGTCTTGATATAAATTGATCAACTAGTGAATAGATCAATTTCATTAATAATGCAGATATCAAATAAAGTTGTGGGTTGTTTTTATTTTAAATATTCTGCAATGTAGCCTTTACATCTGAATTTGAAAAATCTGCCCTTGTTCCCTGTTGCTCATTTAAAGTACTTTCCACTACAGGCTCTCCAAGCAATTCAGCTAAACAGTTCATGCAGGAGATGCAGTACTCACAGCTGTTTATACAAGAACTCTGCATAATCTGCTGTGAAATCTAGAGAAGCCCAGACCAAGGGTTGTTTGTTGTCACCTGGTACAGGTTTTGTGGTTCTCCACCAAGAAGGATGCCAAGGGAGGGGAGGAGATGGGAAGAAAAGCAACCATGACAAGCAGCAAGCAACACTACTTTCACGAGGCTCAAAACTAGAGCCTAAACTGCACCTAATTGTTAGAAACAAAAACTGGAAGAAAACAGTGCAGAACCACCGGTTACAGACTGAGTTTTTGCTCAAGGAAGAGGCTGTAATTATGTCTGGTCTCAATTGCTAGCATTATGAAACTCTCTTTTGCTTACCACACAGGGAAATATTTTTGGCCATGCTCTGCTCTCTGTGGCACACAGGCACCTAATGAAGCTGAAAATTTACCCCAGGTGTGCATCAATGTAACACAGCAGACTGTGTCAAGATTTACATAGGCATCCTCAGCTATGATGAACTTCAAGTACTCCCCATCACTGAGCACTTTCATTACATAGCAACATGCTCATCACCAGCAGACAAAAAACGCACAGCAACTCTGTCAAAGGCTTTCTGGACACATTACATTTTGAGGAGAGAAAAGCGGTTTACACAAAAATCACTCTCCAGATTTGAATGAAGCCAATACAGACTAAAGCACTCAGGATACACAACTTAGTTTTCGGCAACACTGCTACAGCAATTCCTCCTTGGCAGAGACATGCCACTGGTTCATTTCACCTACGGAAGGGGCATTCACAGTGTTACTCCAAAGTCCCATACTTCAGTATTCAACAAAGAACAAAACCAAGCAACATTTGTCTTTTTCAACTCCACACTCCCAACACATCAACTGCAGTTGTGAAAACGGTTCATTCTTTACAAAGAGAGTCACAGTCCTTGGATCTTTCATCAAAGAGTCAAGCAAATACTGTAAAATTAAACCTGCTCAAATAACCTTCAAGAAAAGTGTGTAACTATATTCACATGTATACATGCTCAAAAAAATAAAAATAATCCAACTCAGCCTGATTTATTTATTTCCACTTCTACAGAATTGGTTCCCCACAAAAGTCATTCAGGCAGTGACTAAATTATAAGGAAATACAAGTCTCAACAAACAAAACTGCACTTTTAAAATTAAAACTTTAATTCCAGATGTCCCCTATGTGGACAGAAAAAAAAAAAGCCAAAAACTGTTTGTACATTATTTCTCTCTCTCCCCAAAACTTGTAACAATCCACATCATATTCCAGCTAAGAGAAAATTACAAACATACATGCAAAGCCCCATTAACTTTCCCTATGTCAGACTCTACTCCTGTTGAATTTTACATGGCCCATAAAAACCCTCTTAGCACAGCAGCAAAATCAAATAAAGCAAAGGTATGTTTTGTTCACATCCCATCCATGGTCATGCAAATACAATCCCTTTTCCCCTATCCTCTTTCTAAATATCTTACCAGCCGATACTTCAATTTCCAGAGACTGACTCTCTGCATTCTTCTGTTCTCTGAGATAGGTTTAAATCCACTGCCTGATAGAATGCTTATGACTTATTTTATATATGTGGAGGGAGGAGGTAGCAGCGTATTAGCTGAACGGGTATTTCACCACCTTTTATGGGCTAGGGAAATGCCCACAAGGGATGTCCAAAAGAAAGTTCAAATAAGGGATGACTGAAAGCAGTCTTTATGAAAAGGCTGAGTCCCAGTTAAAAAACCTTTGCAAAACCAAGCCATAGATCTATTTCTGTACGATTGCTCCAAAAATAAATCACATGACTAAGGAAAAAACCCCAACAAAACAGCACAGCCAGCTGAGGGGAATGCCAGGCAACTCACCCCCTTCCAGCTCTTTCTCTTAGGGCTACTCCTCCTTACTTCTGTCTCTACTTCCTCTCTGCCCATCTCTTACACAAAGTCTGCACAGCAAAAGTCCCATGATTTCTTGGACAGTTACTTAAGAGTTCCTATGGGGAAGTCAAGTAATTAAATCCCATCAGGTTACCCCTAACCAGCATTCCTGAAGCAAACACTGATGAGACAAGACTGCCCAGAATGTAACAGCTGGTATTAGGGACACCACAAAATAGTTAAGAGCTTTTCTCTTCCCTCCCTCTAAAAAGCAAAAAGCGTTTTTAACTTTCCTAGGCCTGAACTGGTGTTCCACATTTGCTACAGGTTTCATTTCCAGAAAAGTATTTAAGAGTGCCTACCATTCACACAGGCAGGATACTATCCACCCACCCTCTTAAATGGTTTTTAGAACAACAGGGCCAACCACAACTTTTTGGTATCTATAAAAAGTGATTATGTCAAAAGTCAAGGACAAAAAAAGTTAAGGACAAAAAAAAGTTAAGGACAAAATGAATAAACCACGAAGAATTTTACAGGAATGGAAAACACTGTAACACGTGAGATTCTCTGCAGCTCTTCCATATGAGAATAATTTCTTGGAAAATATACTATTGCTTCAAAAGCAGCACAATATTTTAGCCAAATGACATTAACTGAACATATTACACACATTTAAAGTACATACACAACTACCGCCAGTGAATACACAAATTTTGCAGAGCATATGCTACATGACCAGGATACCAGACAGTGACAAAAAAAGCCAAAAAACACCAAAGGATTTTCACACAGACTGAAATAAGGCATTTCTGGCTGTTTCACTCACATTCAGAGATTACTTCTACAATGACACCTGGTTTTGGGGGTTTTGTTTGTTTGTTTGTTTTACATGCTCAGGATAAAACCTACACAAGTAGGTAGGTATACAACTATTGCTACCATTGACTATTATCAAATAATTAAGAGGAACTGCAAAGACAACAATTTGTTAAACAACCCATTTACACCCCATTCATTCAAAGCATTTCAAAGACAGACAGACAAAGCAGTCAGAGCTAGAGAAGAGAGATATGACTTAAGATCAAGAAGCCCAAGCTGGCAATATCCCTCTCAGTGGAGTCTGCCTGTGACTCAAGTGAGGGCACATGGAGATGCTGATGAGGAAAAAATGTCTCATTGCATCAGCTGAGTATGTTGAGAGGAAAAAAATCCTATGATTTAGTAGTATAAAACTGCCTTACTATATGATCATAAGGAGCCAAAGAATAATAGAAAATGTCAGGAAAAAAAAACAAGAACGTACTTATTTTCCCCCCTTATTTAAAATACTTGGTTGCTATAATATTAAGCAGCTTTGCAGTTTCTCAGACAAAAGAATATAGAGGGTCTTCATCATTTTAACAAGAAACTCTGCCTAGGTACCAAGGTTTCAAAACTATACACTTTTCCAAAACAAAACTAAAAGGGAAGTTTCTGTCCAAATTATTTCACAGGACTTCAGTAGATTTAAAGGAGGTCAGAGATGTGCAAAGCATTTACACTCAAGGTTTACTCAGTTCATCAACAGCCAACTGTAGAAAATATGGCTCAAAACATAAGGTATGCCTTACTTGGTCAGCACAACATCCATCCCACCCACCCCAGCACTTCATTGCTGTGTGAAAGGGAGACACTATCCAAACACAGAGAAGGCAGCCCTGCCCCTTCTGTGTCCCGCTCCCGCTACACTAAGGGTGCTGGAATGTCCACCCCTGACCCATCCTCTTTGTATCTGGGGACAGACCTGTTCTCCACTAACTGTGGCAAACTCTTCTTTGAACGTGCTGATACTGTCTGCTCCATGGCGTTCTGCAGCAGCAGGTTCCAGAAGAACATAACCCTCTTGTTTAAAGTACTTTAATTTGTTCATTTTAAAGTAAATTCCCACCAGTTCTGACACTTGCTTCTTTCTGCACTGTGGGACTCCATGACTACATCTACCTAGTTCAATCTACTCCCATCTTTATGTCTTTGTAAAACCTTGATCATATTGCCCCTAAACTTTCCATTTTCCAAAATGAAGAGTCCCGGTCTTCTCAGTCTCTTCTCAAAAAGCAGCTGTTCCATCCTCTTTGCCATTTCAGTCATCCTTTTCTGGACATGCTCTTGTTGTACCATGTTTCTATACATGCTGGAACCCGATACGTAATGTTTCAAGGTTTGATGTTAAGTTGAAAAGAATAGCAGAGATTTGCTTTGCAGGCTGTTCAACCCGCATAGCCTAGCACCTGGGTCTCCAGATACAGATTTCCATGTATAGCGTTTCCTACTTCCAGCTGTCAGAAAAAAACACATTGGTCAAGAGCTGAAAGGAAAATGGTACTGGCTCTCCCACAAAAAGCTTTTCACCTTTGCTCTCCCACTTCCAGCTCTGACCTGAAAAGCTAAAAGCCAGATGGACACAAGGCAGCACAAGATGGAACAGAGAAGCAGCAGCACAAACCAAGTCTGCCATTTGGTTCTGGAGCAGGGGTCTGCAGCCTCAGTAGCCCCACCAAGTGATCCACCTGGAGGGAGCCAAAATTCAATGTAACAGCAACTTCACTGCTCTCTAACAAGAGACAGGACCTATACCTCACTTATTAGTCTTTCATGTCACATACACTTACATTTCTCACTTGTAGACAGCTCATCTTGGAGAAGGTCCTTCATCTAGACCAGCAATTGCATACATTCTCAAAGTTTTAAATTCTTGAGACAAAGCAATACCAGCTTTCTCTGAAAGATGGTTTTTACAAGAGACAGAAGTTGTATAAGAGAGTAAGATGTTTGAAAAAGACTGATCATCTCCCCACTTCACAGTTTTGAGGTTGGCCGCCTCAAACTTTAAACAACATACAGGAACTTTTTCAGATTTGCCGTTTTCCAAGACAGTTTCAAGTCCTGCCCCTCACAATTCGGCTGAGATTTCAGCACAGAAAACAACAGGTCCAAGTCTGCCTAGAGGTGGGTGTCACCTGCTGAGGAAAAACAGTGCCCAAGGTGGTCTGAATGCACAACCATTGGCAACACTGACACTCCTTCCAGCGGGATGCAGGCAGAGTAGCACATCTGCTCGAGAAAGGTAAGCAGGCTGCCTTTCTCCAGCCAAATCCTCACTGCTCTCCATCCAAATATCCCTAGTAACTAGTCACCTGTAGAGAGCAGTGGTTCATCCCCTCTTCTCCCAGCAGGAACAAACAGGGAGCCTGTGGTCACTCTTCACTCGTAATGTGAAATAGCAGCAGCTCTCACATTTTTCCATTTCATCATTTTTTTGCATTTCTGTTTCAACACCTTCAATTCTCCACTGCCATGAATCTACATTGGTGGAAAAAATGTTAGGAGGCTGATGGAGATTCCATTAAGACAACGGTTACTCCAGACACTGGAAAACTTGTGTTTTTCATCCCCATCTCATTGGCAAACCGATACTTTGTTCTGTGTGGGAAAATACTGTACAAAGGAAACGCCTGAAAGCAGCAAAGGACTATGTGCATCATGAAAGCTCAGTGTTTGCCCGTGGCTTTTTTCCTTTTCTGTTAAATGAACTGGCCTTGACATCTCTGAGGCTGCAACACTGCTTTTATTACACAAAGACTGGAACTCTTACATATTCAGAGCTAGACATCTGAAGACTAGAATTCACATCTTTAAACAACAGGGGGAAAAAAAGGCTATTTCTGAATATACCTGGTTTATCTTCAGTTCATAGAAAAAAAATGTTGAAGGGCATAACAAAAGTAAAAATTCTACCTTTGAAATGCTGACAGTTTGTCTTTTCTGACCCAAAAGTGTCTCTCCCCTTATTCTTTCTCTCTTCCCCTTTTTGGGGAGGAGAGAAGGGTTAATATAGAATGTCTGTCAGCGGTCAGCCCAGCCCTAAACCACAACACAGTTAAATCTTATCTTTTCCCTAAATCATCTTCACCTAGAATCTCTAATCAAACCTTTTTCCACTGCAGATTAATTCTTGCAGATACACAAAAACATCAAAGTACATATTTCTATCATATTTTCTTCCTCTGTCTCAGTAGTCCCTAATGAACCTGTTTACAAAAGCAGCAAATACACCAAGGACTGCAGCAATGTACAACCTAACTCTCCTACAACACAATGCAGTTAGTTACAAGGTCAAATACCAAGAGCTACCAAGAGTTATGTCTCATAGGAAACACCTTCTGGTGTGATGAGAACCAACCAGATACTGAAAAAAATAATAATCTGCAAAGCAGGCAGAGAAAGGGAGAGCAGAAGCAAAAGAAGAGGTCAGACCCAGGGTAGAACAAGGACAAACAGCAGCAGCTGTGTGGCACAACACTGACCAGGAAAATCAGCTGAGAGGGATGAAGACGCATGCCAGTAAATCAGTCACCAGGAAATGGAAGAAATATTATTAATACTAATGCAGTGAATAATTTTATCAATTTCATATAGGCTGATTTGGCTACACAGCTAGAGCTTTCCCTCTTACCCTCACAATCCTGCTTGAGGCAGGTGTGCTACGCTAATATCTACTCAATTTGGCACTTTAAGTTCATGCAGGTACTCTGTTTTCAGCACTGTTACCTTTCAGATACATTTTTCCCCCCCCTCTCTATCCTCCATGGAAAATTAGCATCCAGGCTAGAAATACACAGAGGTGAACAAGCCAAAAGCTGCACACTTCATATCCATGTGTGCTGAGCAGCTGCTGTACTAAGGAAGCACGCACACTACAGTGTGTAGTGTGTGTGTCTGCAGCAGGGAAGCACCAGTCATCAGTCAGGATTCTGTAACATTGCCGTGTTAAACACGCCTTCCAAGTCTGCAAGAAAATCTCATTAAAGGTGATCCAGCAGGATGGAAAAAATGGCAGCCTCAGTTCAGTTTCCTCCTCTTCCCACACACATCCTTATTCAACCACTTTATTTCAACCCAGGTTCTTAGGACCTACTGAGGCAATGGCAATGTCTGCAAGAAGCCTACCGGGCCACTGCCCTTTGAAAGGCTGGCGTTGCACCAAGCAGGGAACAGACTGCAGAGCAGCATCTGTGGCCAGAACAACCGCACTCAACACCTATGCTCCCCACTCCAAAGTGTGTGCTACAATTTATTCCCCTAGGGCAGAAGCAATGGTATTCCAAACACTCCTGGTTCAGTTTGTAAGCAGCTCCACTTAAACACGTAATCCCATACAGATTTCCATCTGCACTAATGACAGTAACTTCACACAGAAAACAGCACTTTCTGTGTGAAAGGAATTATGACCTTAACTATTCTCTCATTTTATAAAGTTATCGTACTTCATACGGTTAAGACTGTTCCAAACAGTAATTTATATCAATATATCTTCTATCATAATTTAAAATAGGCACATTTTCTGCACTTCATTAAACCTGAGCATTCAAAATTTCTGGCTCACAAAATTTTATAATCGGTAATTTAAGTGTGGAGTTCCCAATGTGAAACATAAAAATCTTCATTCTACACTTCTGAGTAGAACTTCATTTCTTTCTTTCGTAACATCTAGTTTCACTTTTTTGTTGCTATTTTACTGAACCTTTGACATTTTTTTTCCATCAAGTTTTAACCAGCCATTTCCAGGAAACAGAACCAAGCTAATATTACACAGACTTCCACAATTTTATGTTAATAGGATAATGTAAGTGCCACTCCAAAACTCAGCAATGTTTATTCAACAACCCTGCTCCAGGATGTAATTTCATTACTTTCATCAGACAGCAGACAACTTATGGTTAGTCATTTATTTTGTATTTTTCCTGGTGTTCCTGTGTGGTCTTATCAGACGAGACTACGGGAACACCAGCTGATAAAAACCACTCTACTTGCAACCATAGATTTTTGCACACTTGCTATTTATTTTCCTCTGTTATTACAAGATTAGTTGTACTGACCACTCTAAACACATCTTTTGAAGTGTTTATCATGTGATAACAGCATACTAAATCAGAAAGCCTCAATCATATTCTCTTATTGCTACTAACCACAGACAATATTGTACAGAATCCATGCT
Source organism: Mesitornis unicolor (assembly GCF_000695765.1). Taxonomy (NCBI): domain Eukaryota; kingdom Metazoa; phylum Chordata; class Aves; order Mesitornithiformes; family Mesitornithidae; genus Mesitornis; species Mesitornis unicolor. Next base: position 14,233 of record NW_010205460.1, read on the forward strand.
CACCTAAGACTTGACAGGCAAATCAGAGGAAACTGAGAGCAAACGCTAGTATTTCATAGGTTTGTATTTTCACTGAACAACATGAACCACACACACAAAAAAGGAGAAAAAAAGAAAAAAAATAAAATAAAATTAAAAAAGGTAAAACACCACCAACATTAAAGAACACAAAAAAAAAACCAAACCAATGAGCAAGAGCATTTTGCCCAGGGATGCTGTGGATGCTCCCTCCCTGGAAGTGTTCAAGGCCAGGTTGGACAGGGCTTTGAGCAACCTGGTCTGGTGGGAGGTGTTACATCAAAATTACATCTATTTCTGCTCAACCACGGATTTTTATACCTAAAAGGATTTGAATTAAGTTACCCTTACCTCCACCTTCTTATTGTAACCATTTTCAAAGTCACTTCACTTACAGTCTGGAGATAGCAAAACAACCTTGCCAGCCCAGCCGAACGGTCTCCACCTTTCCAATTAGCTATTCCCATTCAAACATTAACCTCCAGTAGGAATACAAGAAAATAGCCATTGTGACAAATGACACCAGCTCCGGTCACTGACTGATGCAGGCTGCTGCAAACTGGGAGCTCTGTGTGCTCCAACTCAGCCAGAAAAAAGAGTTGTTGCTACTGGCCTGAGGCTTGGAACTTCAGTTCCTCTCCTCTGCCGTGTGAATGAACCAGGATAATGTAAAATGGCTTAAGCACAAGGATCACATTCAGCCACAAGATCTACAGCTCCTGTGGAAATGGAAATCGAACACAATAGACGTTTATAAAGTTATTGTACAGTGCCTGCTTTGTAGCTGATTAACTTGCTCACTCATCCAAGGACAAATAGTTAAACTATTATGTTGAGAAAAACAATTACATAAAACACAACTGTTACCTAACTCAACTGACCGGCTCCTTCCTTGTAGCTCAAAACAACTATTCATTTAAAATTTCCAAATAATTATCCTAGCTATTTCCCTGGAACTAAAATCAGGATCTTTTATCACAGTGAGTAAAGAAAAACTCACTAAAACACATGTTGAACTTGACTTTAATGATCCTTTTTAAAGGCCAAAAGAATCCACTTGAAACCTTAAATTCTTCCTTCTAATGACCAGGAAGCTCCACAAAACCTTACTCCTATCAAATATTCTCCAAATTCATCAGCATCACCTTATCAGGGTTCTTCAGCTACCATTCTCTTGTCTTGCACCAAGGGTAGTTCTATATTAGCACACTGGAAAAGTATTCTCTTCTCACCGCCTTCTCTCACTACAATAACAGTTTCCTTTGAAGCATTCATAATTTTTACTCTATTATAGTTTAGATTTATTTTCTTGCTCTTTTTGAGGCTTTAATTCATTATCACAACAGCTACTGCTCCCTCTGCCCCACAGAAAAAGGAGAATATTCTTAGACCAGATTCTTCAAATAAAGCAAATTTCTAGATCACAGCAATTTACAAAAGTAAGTCTCATGGCAGACTTGCCAAAACCTGAAATAATTTCATGGAAATGTACAACAAAATACGAGTAAGACCAGAGAACACTCATTTCAAAGGTTCATCCTGGTTCTGACATCCAATTGTTCCAGTATGTTCTTCATTATTACAGAGCACAACATTATAGCATATCAATATTGCTACTCAAATCAAATCAGACTTCTGAAGTATATTCACTGCCTAGACATGTTTGTTTGCAGCTCTGCAGGCTGGTATTTTATGAATGTTGTGAAGAGAAAACACCAATACTGTTTTTTCAAGACTTGAGGTGTATCTCTGAACATGTATTAATGTAGAAGAGGCAAGCTTTCAAAAGAAAGCCACCAAGTCTCAGTCTAGCCAAAAGTATTAGTCAGCAGCTATCAGTAACTCAACAGATGTCACTCAAAACGCCAGGGCGGTCAGAAGTTTGACTCTTTCAGGATCTTTGATCTGGCAAAGTCGGCTTCTTGACAAGCAGCACACGCCTCCTGACATAATCAAGTAACTGCGAGCAATGGGCAAATACAGGCTGTAAGTGGCCAGTCAGCTATTCAACACTCGATGTTAGCTTTTGAGTATTGTGTGACTTTCTTCCCAGAGTGCAGTTCAGGGCAGGAAAACTTGTAAAATTTTCAGTCTTGTTTTTTTCGTTCAACCTGACACTACATATCAATGTAGCCCTTTCCTTCTCCTTCAGAGTAAATATACAGTTTCCCAACCAGAATGCACTTTTCCACAAGCACACAAACCTCACTGACCAAACTCCAGTCAGAACATACATCACCCTCCGAGCAACAGCGTACACAAGAGAAAGGGAATGAGAGGACGAGAGAACCGCCTCCTGCTGACATTCTTTCAGCAAAAAAGAATAATATAATCTTCTATAATCCCTTAATTTTGCCATCCAAACAAACCTGATTCCTCCAGCCATAAAGAGCCTAGTGCCTGTATCCCGGTTTTGTTAATTTTCATTACACACAAGGCTTTAAGGCAATAAAATTGTTTGTAGGCTGCAACCCTCAGCAGCAGAGAAACCACAAGGAATTTACAGATGCGATTACCTTCTTCCAACTTAAAAGCACTACTTCAGAAGCATCAGCATATAAAATGGGTTAAATTGCTGAGGAATGAACATACCTTCGTTTGTCGACCAGTCAACTCTCCAGACTAACTGTTGTCAGCCTGGTTTAAACAAAGGGTTGCTTTAATTAGTGAAATATTACTAACTGACAGGGCAAATTCCAACAATACTTCACTACAATTAGAAACCTTTTTCTCCCCCATTAAAACAATTTTTAAATGGCATTTAACCCCTACATGACCACATGGGTGAGCTCTAAGTATACCCATTTCTCCTCTGTGCATCAAACAACAGTTAAGTAAGCAGTAAAAAAGTTTCCTAAAGCATCTGAAAAAGCTTCCAAATATTATTACTAGAGGATCAAGGCAACATTTCACTTCAGTCCTGTTCCAGATCCCACTGGGACTGAAGTTCTTTCAGTCTGGCTCTGCACCGGTTTAACAGCAGCAGAGGGAATGCATAAAGAAAAGGGAAATGCCAAACAACTGTCTAAACCAGTTTTCAGTTCAGGTGAAGTTCAATTCCCAGCTTATTACTATACTGACTGTAGTTGTCACCTTCCCTGGCTGCAATTAATTTCCCACCTTTTCACTTTCTAGAAACGGCTCAGTCACTCTTTCACCGCCTTGAGTGACCTCACAAACCTCTCCTGGTTTCACCACACGCCCAAGAGGCTCCAAGCCATACCCACACGATCCCCCACACAGCCACCGGCACCTTGTGTTTACGCATGACAGCAACTTGAACTGCGGAAACCAAAATCAAAATTTACTGCTGACAGAACAGGTAGTAAGACATCAATACCAGTGCAGATCTTTTTAAACAAAGAAACATCATTTTGCAAGCAATTAAAGGGTGGAGCTTAGTACTTCTTTTTTTTCTTCTTAGAACAAGTGATAAAATCCTTTAAAGTTAAGCCAAACCAAACACTGCGATTTAGCAACCTGAACTACTGTACTCCATACACTCAAGCACAGCAAATGAATCTCTTCCATGCAAAACATGCACATATACACAAGATATTAATTGTACAATACTTTTACAACGACATACAGATGCCCATTTTGTTCTTGCTGCTTGCATGTGCTGCATGTACAGACAGATGCCTCCAGAGTAAATGAAATTTCTTGTAATAATGACATTTTGCAGAAAATTTAAGATCTTTCTATTGCTCTGCCTTTTTGGAGGACGGCTGTGTTTAACTGTCTCTGTGACTGAATGTGGTCACAGGAGCATCCTCTGTGAAAAGGAGAGGACTGCTTATAGACTTCTTGGTTTATGTGAGGTATTCCCCAAACATAAGGCTCCCTGAACCAAGATTAAAATTTGATTCATCTAACTCAGTGCTCCAGTGACTCCAGTCCCAGGCAGAAGAGGCGATCCTGCAAGTTCATCTAAGTGAAAATTTCTAGTAGAATCAGACTACCTGGAATTCAGGCTTACTCTTAGAGTTGTCCAACTCATGCCATTATTTACAGAAGCCCTAATTTCCAGACACTACAGCCAACACAAGCTTGTGCAGCTTGCAACCTACAACAGTGCTTACTTACATCATGTCCTATGCTATGACTTCCTCTTTCACTGCTGACTGATCTATCAAAGCCTAGAAGCAAATATTTCCACAGAGACGGCACCAGACAATCATCCTCCAAGGATCTCCAAAGATCTTCATACAAGTCCCAATATCTAACAGAGTTCTCAAAACCCTCATCATTGCAGCTGTTACACAGTTAAACTTCCTTCACTCACTCAACCTGCTTTAGTCATCAGCTTCAAGAGACATTTGTTAAGAAAGCAAATCAATTACTAGGAACCACATAATGCTCCTGGAAAATGGTGGGATTTTTCAATTATTTTTTTGTCTTTTTTTATTTTAAACACTACGACATCACCTATGAAGGTCAAATGCAAGACCTCTCAGACATTAACAAAACTCACCATGTTTTACTTGGTTTACTCAAATTTAACCTCAAATACACAAACTCCTGCTAGCAGAGGCCCAGAAACCAGAGGGTGACAAAGTCACCTTTGAGTTGAGGGGGATTAAATCACCTCCAGAGTTTCTTTTAAAAAGGCTTCTGTGAGAAGGTCAGAAGAGTCCTTGTGCTCTTTCCTTAGAGCCTCAAAGCAGCCAGAGTGAGCCACCAACTACAAAAGCAGAGAGATGTGTGTTGAAACTAATAAAAACTGATGACAGACTGCAATTATTCATCCTGGAACATGGCCAGACCCCTTGGTCAATCCCATTTATGAACAAAATTCTGTTAGACCTTAAAATAATCTAAGAGAGAATTGCAACACTCCAAGCCAAAGCAAGCTCCTAAAATCTTTAAACATAGATGTAAAGCAACACAGGGAAAAATTCCACTAAATAAATACTCTAAGCTTACGCCAGGACTCTGGCTGTTGCATGCTGCTATCTTCCTTCTTGAACAAGAAATAAAACCTTCACTTGTGGCATGATATACCCTTGCAGAGACAAAAAGTTTCAAACAGCGTATGTGCGCACACAAACCTTTCCAAAGCGTCCTCTAGGGTCGCGGAAGAGGCACAAGATCAAACCTCTCTGTAACCTGACCAGTGCTCTCTTACCTGCAGTCTAAGCACCCCGGCAGAATTCTGTGTGAAGAAAATCCTGATACTTCTGGAAAATCTTGACTTAAAAGAGCAACTTGAGAGGAGGTAGGGCAATACAAGTTCAACAGAACACAAGTTTAACAATCTTTAAGACTTTTGGTTGAGAAACAGCATAATATTTGATATCACCAAACCCTTATCCACTTTCCGGTCACTTAAGTGTATATAAAAATTCCTACTCATATTTAAGATGCCAGAAGTCAAAATAAACAAGAAAACCTGATGATGTTCACTACAGTGTTTAACTATTGTGGATCATCAATGAAGAAAACTTTGCTAAACTCACTGAGGTTTGCCTGCAGCATCTGTGTCCTACAGGCAACCACACCACTGTATACTGAGGCAAGGGGAGGCCGAGAGAGCTACTCAACAATTTTACTTCCCTCATCCTGCAGGATACATGGTGTTCCGGACACAAACACATCTGAATTGGTGGCCATTTCTCCAGAAATCATAGCTTAAATAGGAGTTATGTAGCCCTGCTTCCCGTTCACATTTTTCTTGTATTCTCTCTATCTAGTCTGGGACTCAGGCTCAGCAGACAGAGAAATGTCTTCCTGCAGGCAACAATGAACAATCTCTCCCCAATTACAGAGCCATGTGTGGGCTATGAGCAATTTTCCAGACATAAAAGGAAGGAGGGAATTTGCTATCCATATATTAACAAGCTAAAACAAGCCAACCTGCAGATGGAAAGGATCAAAGTGTCTGTTTGAGTCACCTCAAAATTAATCCCCTCCAGGAATGTTCACCACCTCCCAACACACACACACACACACACACACACACACTCACTCTACATCCCCCCAGTCCCTCCTAGAGCAAAAAGTCAAGCTCAAAGAATGCATCTAGCTCTTTTAGATTAATATGATACTCCCCAGAATACACACACACTCCTTTTCCCTTTGAAAGGCTATGTTCTTCCCTTCCCCCTCCATCCCTAGACATGCACATGCAGGGAGCGAAGAGGCAAATTTATCCCCACTGTCTATCAAACACAATACTATGCTTCATCAAAAAGATCCACTGCAGCCTCAGATTGGAAATGGCACCTAAATTGCACAGGCATATGACTGTCCTCTCCAAATGCTAAAACAGCATAGTATCATAGATCATCTGTAATACAGATTCTTTGCAGCAAATTTGTTTTATAAACAGGAAAAAACTGAACATGAGAAGCTAAAAATATTAGAAAAAAGCAAACATACACATGATGACAGCTAGTTCTTGTAGTATTTGCAGGATATTATTCACATTTGAGCTGCCATTGCTCAACTGTATTTTAGACAATAACTTAGTTAGATGTCAAAAGGGCATCTGTGATGTCAAACTCCTCTATTATCTGTCTCTTAGGCAAGATGAAAACAAACATGATTTGGAGAGGGCCTGAGAAGAGATTCTTGTTCTGCTAAACTATGGACAGAAAAACCAAACCAAACAAAAAATAAATCTACATTATTTTAAAAAGTAGCCTAAAGAAGCTCACTGTTAGCCTAAATGGCCCAGTTTCATTCCTACAGAACCATCAAAATTCTCATTTTCCACAAGAAGTGTTAGAAGTGGGAAGTCTAGTAGCTGATGGGGCAAAGAGCAACAAAAGTAACATCAATGCAGTCAATTCTCACCACTTCAGAACACTGGCTAGATCAAGGAGGCAATGCTCTTGGGACCCTACAAGCAAACCTATCCTGCTATCACCCACATTACATCCATCAGCTCCACTATACCTAAAAGTGTATAAATTAGGAAACTGTCACATACAGAATGATGTGGCTCACTGACAGCCAACTCAAGTTGCTCCAGCAGCTCAGGAAACAACAGGAGTTGTGCCAGGCAGCCTTAGTAGGAAGTGATGGGCTGGGAACAGCGGCTTTCATTTCAAATTCCACCAACTAAATCCATCCTTGAGCTCTGAAGCTCTCTCATTTAATTTCTGCTCACAAGTTTGCCACTACCTCCTTTGCAGAGAGGTTGTACACAAAATTCAGTAAAAGTGAGCTAAGACACAACCATTTCAGCTACCTTCTCGCCATTTGGACCTTGGAAACGTCAAAAGCACGTCAAACGTGTTCCTCTGCAACCTAGTTTAGGTGATCCTGCTCTGGCAGGGGGGTTGGACTAGATCACCTTTTGAGGTCCCTTCCAACTCCTAAGATTCTGTGATTCTGTGAAAAGCTCCCAGCCCCACCACAGGCCTTTGGGGAAACATGGACAAATGGCTTAGTTTTTCCATGCAGCTGTGCTCCATCTCTAAAATGGAGATGCCAGTTTTTTAAGATTTGAATGACAATGCAGCTAAGTAAGTCCAAGAAGGAGCATTAACTGTCTAGATACCACAGTAAAATATAGTGTAACAGACGGGAAGGAAGGCTTATATATTTGTGCATGAACATATTTGAAATGCCAGCAGTAATCCAGTTTCACTACACTTATAAACGAAAGCTAGCAATGAAGGAGGAGGTACTCAGAGGGCTGGTTTCTAAAAGTTTACAACATTTGCGGAAGCACCGCTGTGTATGTGAACATCAGAATTAATAACAGGGGTGTTTGGTGGTTGTTTTTTTTCTAGCTAGCATATTTCTCTCCTTTATAAAGTTTCAGTTATTTGGTTAGGAAACAAATTTGTATACAACTATTCATGATTAATCAGTAATCTTGTTGCTACAACACAGATTACTAATAGAATGCAGCACACATTAATAAAATTATTCAACTACAAATAATGATGATAAATACAAGAGGCACTTTGAAGTACTTTTGCCATCTGGTACACACCTTATAGCCAAAAAATTTATTACTCTTCAGAGTGTCCTGCTG
>NW_010205460.1:22271-24468 GCF_000695765.1 Mesitornis unicolor
AAAGTTCATCTGTCATTGCACCCTTCTCCAATTTATTAATTACAAATACATCACCCTAAAAATGAAATCTTGATTCCCAACAAGAGACAAATAACTAAAAGATCCAAAACACAATCAAGAAACACTCTTTAATTCCTGAAGTCCAGAACAGCCTGGGTTAAATGGCACATAACTCAGGTTTGCCAAGTCTTAATCTCCAGGAGCACAAAGGCATAACAGCACACATAAGAGTCTGCGGCCCCAAAGTGATCTCAACTGTTGCATTTCTCAGGAACTCTACATTCAAAGACCTGTGCAGGTTGAAAATATCACTCCAGAAATGCTCCTTCCTTTCTTCTGCAGGCCTTTTCATACAGCTTTTAAGCAGGAGCACTGACCGCCTCTTTCTTGAATATTTTTTATCTTGCTGAATGCTGCTCAGTAATAGTTACACCACCTACAAAATTGTCTGTGCCCTTAGGCAACACACCTAAAGCTGTGAAATCCTCAGTTTGCATTCTTGTAACCTCAGTCAGGTGAATTCAAGCTTTTCCCAGTCATTAAATTTCTTCATTAACTAATAGATCCAGCTACACCTGAAATACTTCATTACATCAGCCACATCACACTGAAGTTGGACACAATCTTCACATGAGCATAACACTTTTCTTTCAGAAAGTGCAGGAGAACTTCAGCTCTCAATACAGTAAGCTAAAAGTTACTTGAACTGAAACTCCCAAATCTATTAGCACGTACAACAAATTTCATGGCTATGGTAAACAAATAAAACTGGTGCTCAATTTGCTTGCATTAAGAAATAAATGGAGCAAGCTCACCACTCTTCTGAGAGCTGTCAGAAGACAGTTAATGACTCACAGGAAAACCTTGATTTGCTCTGCACACATGCCTCATTTCCCTCACCACTTCAAGTACAACCAAGTTAAAAATTCTGCATGTTGGAACACTCACACTCTATTTCAAAATTATTTTTCCTTCCTAGCTCTACAGGTCTTTAAAGCACCTATTTATTAGGGAACAACTATAAATAACTGTAACTAACAGCACCACATGGGTAAGCCAAAGCAAGTAAACTGAACAACCCAAAAATGTTAATATAGGTAATGCTCCCTCTACAAGCAAACTGTATGTAAAAGTAGTGTTTCCTTGAAAGACCTGAAGGAGAAAGAAACTGTTCCAGGATGGCCAGGAATGACACTCGGGATACTCAGAATGGAAACCGAAAGCAGAGAAACATGAGCTCAGAAGAGCCATCAGGAAAGAGAAACCACATTTTTCCACTGGCAAGGGTCTGGGAGCTGGGTCTCCAGCTCTTGGCTCTTTCCAAACTTCAAGCTTAAGGGAAACCATGAGGGCTTTCAGCCCCTGTTAGCAGCACTGCCGGCCCAAGCAGCACTCAGTGCTGCAGAGCCCTTCCCCTCTCCTCCCACAGCAGCAGCACCCACAGCCCTGCCCGGAGCACACGATGCACAATTGCCCCTGGTTAAGCAACAACAGGCACCGCTGTGCAGAACCTGAAGTTGCTTTGAAAGAGGTAGGAACACCCTCCAAAAAGACAGATGGATCCCAATGAGGCTTAGTGTCAAACTATCTCCCTGTATATAATTTTCACATTTCAAGCGATGTTACGGATATGAGCATGAGTATGTATGGTATCAGTATGGGTCAGTGACATTGGCAAAGTGTATCAATAAAGTCTGCTTTGCTTGGATTTCAGTCCCATCCTCCAAGCAGTAGTCACCATATGCTTTAAACACAAAATAAAACCCAACCAAAAATCTATTAAAAGGAAGAAAAGCCATTACTCACCTCTCATACCAGCTCAGCCCAACCATGTTTTCTATTAAGCAGAACAATTATGTTTTCATAAAATCTCACACCTGCAGGGAATACAGTTTCACTGAAAGCACACGGATAAGGCACTAACCAGTTCATTTATATTTTGGACATTTATGAGAAGTGTTAATTCATTAAACTAGGGATGACAAATATCTTCTCAAATACGCACAAGCCATTACAGAACAATTCTCAAAGATGCCTCTGATTATTTATCAGTTCCTTCTGGCAATACGTTTCTTTACACAAAACACTCGCTATTTTGATACTATTATTTTAAACTAGACTATGAATCAACATTTCAGTCTTGGTTATCCCCCTAGAAGTACTGCAGATTCCAGATGTCACAACTGAACACAGCAAA
>NW_010205460.1:24499-32692 GCF_000695765.1 Mesitornis unicolor
CCTAATTATTTCCCACATTTTCTTTTTTGGGGAGTAAACTCCTGTAGGACATAATCAAAGCTGGGGCACCTCATGACCAAAGTCTATAGTTTTCAGGAAAGGTCAGTTTGTTGACACATTTTATGCCCCTAACGTTCAAAAAGAACAGCTACTATCTCTTCAGGCCAGAATGAGCAACTGCATCTCAAAATAAAACAGAGCAACAGCATGGACACACACAGGAAACAGTTAAAGTGTTTCAGTTACAGAGAAATTAAGATCTAAAACTGCGTTTTTAAAAGTTACCGCTTTCTTCAAAGTACCTTTGCACAGCAGAGAAAGCAAGTATTTGACAAAAGAATACTCACGGCATATATTTCAGCACACTACTCTTGTGCTTCCTGGGGAATGGAGTTCTAGCTGGCGTCTGGTACAACGCCTCCAGTGAGCAGTTCCTTTACAGAGAACTACAAATCCCATGGTGCACTTCAGCTAAAATGATAAAACCACTGTGCTTCAGAAAAGCCACTACTTGGAGAAAAGTCCAATGCTTACCAAGAAAAAAAAATAAAAAAACCCACAATACATACTCCATGAAGCAGCTCAGAAGTAAAAGCAAAATATTACACTGAAAATGCAAAATTTTTATGCCTCAAAAGGCAAGCACTCCATGGAAGAAAATTAAGTTTCCAGTCAGAATTAAACCCTATTTCTTCCCCTCCCCCACCATTAAGCATCCTGAAACATATTTGTAATTTAATACAGATAGACGAATCCTAACATCTGATTCGTGCCTACACACTTAAGTATGCTTTAGTACAGCACATACAGCAGACAGACAAATGAGTGGCAGGATAGCTCCAAAGTATTTTAAGTAACTGCAGTATCTAAGACTGAAAGAATTAAGACATGTAAAGCAATACTGGCATCCATGAAAATATTGCAGAACACAAAAAGCTCTCCAAATACTGCAGAACAGCTAGCATCAAGCTGCAGCAAGGCCACTGCTGAGTATCTGCTGGAAGGGAACACCTACAAGGTCACAAAAAGCACAAAACATGGAACTCTTGAAAATGACCACAAAATTACTGCCAGTCACTTCTTTCCAGAGCCATAACTTACAAAGAAAGTGTATGAGACTTGCCTGTATTTACTTGTCGTATTTTACTTATGGATTGAAGATGCACTTCTAAAACAGGCGTATTGCTCATATTTGAAAAATACAATTTTGCTTTCAATAAACCATAATCAAAGAGCAAGTGCAGCGAAGACAGTGTAGCAGTTTTTCAGATGCCTGTAACCATACAGCTCAAAAAAAAAACCAGTGTTTGGACAAGAAAGGAGAAAGCAGAGAGGAACTGAAACAGACTAATACCAATCTCAGTGTTCTGACTGAAATTTACTAATCAAAATATTTATTACTGGACAAAATCCAGTCTACTACTGTATATCCTCCTCCAGCATTTAGTCTTAAACTCCCTAATCTTGAAACTGTCACTGGAAAGGCCAGTGACAGAAGCTCCAGTATTGGGTCATAAATTGTTACTGGACTTTCATCTTCCAAATAAAATCCATATCAAATTAAAATAAAAATAATTCTGGAGGCAGAGACTTGCTGATGGCTGCAAGGATAAGTGAACGGCTGCAAAAAAGACAGGACACCTCAGGAAAGGCTGATTTTTAATTAGTGAGATACCTCATGTTCATAAGGAAGTGTTTTCAGAGGTTTGTCAAACACAAATTAAATTAATTACATACGAAAATCAACAGCAATGAATTTAACCAAACACCCAGTCAAGTTCTAGGCTCTCACTTCTTGACCATAGCAACAGGTTGTGTGTTTATGAACTAAAATCAGATAACAACTCCTTCATCAAACCCAAAGGGAACAGCTTGTTACCAAAATCGAAGCAGCTGAAGTTTTTCAAATAGATATAATTAAAAAAAGGCCAATTACACAACCTGGCAAAAGTACAATGTCAACAATTCATTAAAAAATACATTTGGATTGCAAACACCATAGAAAGGCTCAGATATACCAGGTAAACAAAACCTAACACATATGTTCAGGAAATCACATGTTCCCAGATGTACAAGCGCAGAATGCCCACAAAGATATTCTTTGCTCTCATAGTTACTATTTTGAGGACACTGACTGCTAGGAAAGTATCCTGTAACAAGCCCCTATCATCTATTAATCATTAAAGCTTGACAAAACAAAAGCTTGGATACACACAAGCTGTGTTTCCATGACTAGTTCCTTTACAATTTGGGGAAAACTCATATTCGGCTGTGGAACACAGACCATCTCTCCCTTCTCACTCGCCCCAGGAAGGGCAGAAATCAAGGATGCCCACAATATAGTGCAGAGCCTAATACTGCTAAAAACCACCAAACTCATTAGAGCCAGGTGTTACAAAGCACCCCACCTCCAAAAAAACCTCTAATGGAGTAACCCATTAGCTTGCAGTTGGCATCAAGCAGCCAGAAATACTTCAGCTGTACCTCTGTCTCTCCTGGTCCAGCAACTCCACTTGACACTAAAGCACCAAAGCAGGAGAGCCTGCACACACAGCAGAGAGGGAAGACCACAGGACCCCTAAAAGCCAGGACACGCTCTTGTGATGCAGAGGTCTCACATTCAAGCTCCCGCTCGCCTTTGCCTCCACACTGCAAATATGTGCACCCCAAACACAGCGCTACAGTATCTGTCAATACAGGATTATTTCCTACAATGGTCTAGTCTCAGATCCCAAAACCAACTTTTCTCCTCTCTCTTTCCCTGAGGGATGACTTCAATTCCCCCTACCCTCCTAACTACCAACCTTCCTGCCCATCTGCAAAAAGTCACCTACACTGGCCACTACAAACCCAGCCACTGCCCTGAAACAGGAGGAGTTAGGCTAACCAGCTCGGAGGCCTGAGCTACTGACACTGCCAGAGGACAGAAGGAAGGGGAAGCATCCATTTCTGCAAGGACAAAAGCAACAGCAGGAGCCTGACACTGCCCAGCAGGCTGGAAGGAGGTGCAGAGGGTGGCACACAGCTGCCTGGGCCTCATCCCCTACAGAGCAAAGGTGGCAAGCCAGACGGCACTGTCCCCTGGACCACTTTCAACTGCAGCCACCTGCTGAATCACTGAAATGAAGACAGAGAAACCCGAGGGCAAGAAAAAAAGCCTCAAAATGTATTAAACAAGAGGTGATTAGGACACAAGTGTGTCCTAATTTGGCAATCAAGGAGCCTTGCAAAAACTTGAAATTTTTTCTATGAGATATTTTCATGCTGAAAGACAGAAGGTGCAACATGCTTTATTTTATCTGCTGGTGCAAAGAAACACTGCTAGAGAAACTACTTCTGCAGACTCTCACATCCAACAAGATAGTATTATGCAAACGTAAATAGCACTCATGAAATTAAATACTAGTGGCTTCTTTCTTCACCTTACCTTCTCAAATGAATTTTGGTAGTACAAGCTGCAGAATAAGGGCGAGTATAGAAAGACCTATGGAAGAAGGAAGCTAATCCATCTTACTTCAACTAAAAATTTAGCTGTAAATGCACTTATTCTATTGATCATTGGGAGTGTGCTTACAAAACATCTGGGAAATGGTAGGCAAGGGATGAGAGGGCAGGATGGTACACTGAAAGTTTTATAGATAGTCTAATGACTTTTTTCAGCACAACTAAGAACTACAAATTCACTTACACGGCAGGATTCCACAGTTTACTCAACTAAAATTACTTCTTTAAAAAAAAACCAACAAAACAAAACACAGCATTTTAATTGAAAGTAAAAGCACACGTCTGCAGGTTAAAGTCACGATCACTCACTTTTTCACTGTCCATAAGCACAAAGCTTTCAGCAAACTGGGAGGAAAAAAGATTACCTCAACTCTATACTTTTTTTTGCACATTTCTGTGGTTAAAGCTTAAAAGATATCGCCACTGTCTTTGTCTTTCAGTAAATCAATGCAAGATGGGTAGATTAAATAAAAAAGCTAAGCTCTAGAAGTGCCTCCTGAATATGTAAACCTAAACACCAGCCATCACCACTCTCTTTCTCATGCCTCAAAATCACAAATAAATACATTCCTAAATGGATTAACATCCTCTCTCTGCCATCCCTAAAGCTAAGAGAGTGCCTATGCAGCTTAAGGAACTACAAAGACATCGCAGCATCTTCCCTTCCCCTGTCTCCAAGGCTGCTGAATTTCCTCAGATCTCTTCCAGTGGAGGTGCACCGTGAGCAGGCTGCATCAACACACCTGTCCATTAGATTACAGCAAATCAATCTGTCACCTTGTGCCTCAAGCAATTCATTATCTCAATTCTGTTATCACACAGGTCTGCACCCGCAGGGTAATTAGAGAGTAACATGGGCAGGGAAAAAAATAAAAAAGAAAAATAAAAAAGAAAGGTGAACAGCTAGTCCCTGTGAAGCAAGGCAGTGTTAATTTCCTATCACTGGCAGATCACTACAACAGACCCTGCAGGCTATGGAAATTCTACCTTAATACATCAAGCACAGAACAGCCATACCCCCTCCCTGAACTTAACAACTCCTGAGCGTGCAAGGCCAGTTGTATTCCTAAACTATGTGGAAAAAAAAATAGCAACTTTAAAAGCACAGTTACATGGTGAAAAATATCAGTACAGGAGACTACCATACCAAGTGGGGGAAAAAGGAAAGGGGGGTGCATACATGCACAATGTGCATTACCATTATCACTGCAGACTCTCCCACACTGCCAAAAAAATAGTTTAAACGTAAGAAAACCTTCTCACTCTCAGACTTGGTTTATTGCGTTTATTCTCCTATTCCAAGCACTGCACTGAAGGATTAATGTTAAAAGCCACAATGATTTCAGTGACGTCACAAGTGCTAGGGGTGTTGCAAGGAGCAAGGCAGCAAACTGCTCTATACCCAGGCGGGAAACACCATCCTTCAGGCCGTTGAAAATCAAATTTCAGAACAATCACCAACAGCAGGCAGGCCTCACTTTGGGGATGTGGGCCTGTCAAAATTTTAACAGCTTTGACATTTCCAGGATGCTTGCTTCCCCCCACCTTATACTCTTCTACTCCTCACTAAAATAATTTGCTGCTAAACACCTGCAAATACTTACATTCAAATTCCCCTTACAGGCCTCCTGTGTAAGACACAACCAAGCAGGGACCAAACTGACTTTCTAAGAGGCTGCAAAGTCACCTGGCTTGCTTCCTACCTTCCAGCCACAAAGGTGCTGAAACCAGGAGAAATAAACAACAAAAAAAACCCCACCAACAAAAAAAAACTCAAGCAAATAAGAAAAACAAAACAAAAACCAAAACAAACAAAAAAAACCCCAAACCACACAAAACCAACAATAAAAAAGCCCTGAACCACTAACTCACTCCTTGTCCTCCACCTCTGCACATCTTCCTTCATGGCTGGAGGGTCTCCATGATGTGGGATTTTTCAAGAGAAAGTTCTTCAGCAATAGCTCAGGTGTGTGGTTCATAGATAAAGACCCTTGTTAGGATTTGGTAACTTCTGGTTACTTTCAGTCCTGTATTTCAGACCTCTGCACAGAAGGCACAGGAATTGGGGTTAACTTGGCCTGTAAAGGCTCTTCTCTTCTAGGCTTCACTTCCTTGTTGCTGGTCAGTCTTAGCCTATCGATCCACCACGGTGCTAAAAAAGTCTCCCATTTCTGAACTTTAAACAACAGGAATTGCTCCATCGTGATATTTCACTCAAGCAACTCATTTTAATTCTTAAACCATCAACATAAGATAAATGAATACCATACTTAATACCTGCATAAACGCTTCCACTGTGATCTTCCCAACTACTCAATGACTCGCTGTCAGAATTAGGAGTCAGACTACCCATGCAATATATTAGATTGCACTCAAAGGGCAGATACTACTAAGCAATTCTTTACTGTGAGGGTGGTGAGACACTGGCACAGGCTGCCCAGGGCAGTTGTGGATGCACCTTCCCTGGAAGTGTTCAAGGCTAGGTTGGACAGGGCTTTGGGCAACCTGGTTTAGTGAGAGGTGTCCTGCCCATGGCAGGGGGGTTGGAACTGGATGATCTTAAAGGTCCCTTTCTACCCAAAGCATTCTCTGATTCCATGAAGTGTAGCAAAACTGTACTTACAGCAATACATTGTATTTTTCACACCATAAGAACACAACAACAAACAATAATGCCCAAGCTGTTTCAGTACCTTTTTTTTTCTTCTTCATCCAAAACAATAAAGCTGTAAATTTCTGACAAGTTTTGTGAAGGTGATGGTTAAGGTATATTCAGCACTCATTACTACAGTAGGAATTGTATGTTCTCAGTAGGTACTCAGTAAGGAACAGGAGATTCTTCCAGCGTGTGAACGAGTTAACAACTTGATCCTTCAACTGGCAGCCAGAAAAACACTACTAAAAATTCTCACTAGGAATAAAGCAGAACTCAAGGCCATAAAATTCAATGCCTAACTAACCTTTACGCTTCTTATAGTATGTTCAGTGAATTCTAGATTGATTTCCTTGTATTGCAAATGTTTAACCATATTTGGTTTTCCTTCATTACACCTGTTCTGCTATGTTAGCACTGCTTGCTACTTTGGTTACCACCTCTGTTTTTGTTTTTGTTAAAGCGTATGTTTAGGAGACACACAAGTAATTACACTAATAGTGTTTTACTCAAATAAACCTCACCAATCTCTCCAAAATACCACCTCATTCTCTGCCATTTTGGTCATTTCAAGAGAAGGAAAGTCAAACACAAGAGAAATGAAGAAACTCTCCATCAGTTTTGTCAGATGCAAAAGAAATTGCTGAATTCTTCCAATCTTCTGCATTATTATATCACTGTCTCAGTGATACCACATCTTCTGCCATCCATAGAGCTTATGGTCAAAGAGAGATAAGCCTGAGGGATGGACTCGCATGCCACTCTGCAAGCAGGACAGCCAGAGAAAGAACCCACAACGGGGATCTTTTTCTGTGTTCTCTGTGTTCCAGCTGTAGATATTTTCTGCATGACCAGGAAACAAGAGCAGGCCAAAGAAGGTAATGCCAACGGTAACAATATCCTAAAATACCACAGTTGTTCAGCAAAACAAAGTGTGAGCTGCAGAAAGGTACTCTGGATTAAGTCAGAGACTGCAAGGAACACTGATTAAACCACTTGCGGCCACTGCCTTCTCTAAATAATCATTCTCCGTGGCACATACACATCTATGCTGAAATGAAATTGACCGATTTAGTTTAAGTCATAGAAATCTCTTGACAATGCAGCATTGATGTATGAGCACCTGTACTTCCAACAAATTAAATGGCTAATTAAGCCTTCCAATAAACATTAGTTACTAGAAGTAATCAGTTAAATTACAACAAACAAAAAACCCCTTTTGGCTATATAGGATGAAAAACCCACAACTTCCAATACTTCAGAGGTTCTATTTCACAGCTTCAAAGTCATCAAGAATCTCATTAGTTTCAGCAAAAGCCCCACTTGGCCTTCTATACAATAACCTTGACTAACTGCAGAGGTTTATTTTAAAAATTAGGCAGTTTAAGACATCTGTAGCCAGTCACAGTGCTGAGCAGTATCCAGAAGCTTCCTATAAAACATCAAATAAAATATATTCAAAGTTTCCTTTGTACAGCTACAGCCCTTGCAGCTCTTGCCACTGTTTCATTTCATACCTAGTAAAGTGTAAACACTGTTATTACAAACGTAATGACTACCACCAGGCACTCCTCAACACAAAAAATAATATACTGCTTAATATGTAAACTGCATTCAAAAAAAAAAAGGGGGGGGCATTTCAAATTACATAAAATGCTGTAATTAGCACCTAATCCTAGGCTTGGAAATGAGACACTTGGTTGAGACACAATTCCCTACCACTCAGGACACCAGCCCAAGTTGGAGGAATCATGGCTCTGGAGCCTGAACCGTCTGGCCTGTGCTCCTGGTCAGCACCGATGCCAAAGCTGCTCACCACCTGGGGAGCTGTCAGAGGACACAAAAAGATCCTGAAGATCCTCCACCAGGACCACTTATCTAAGAAAAGCATCAGTAAACCACGAGAGATTCTGACCTTTCAGTAAGACAGCTGGCAGGTTTAGCCAGTGATGGCAAACTGCTGCCAACAATCGTGCATCGGGAAAGATATGGGTGGGCAAGGACACCATCATTGATCACAGGCATCAAATATGCCT
>NW_010205460.1:32906-33174 GCF_000695765.1 Mesitornis unicolor
CCCCTGCCGCCGAGCGGCGGGCCCCTGGGCCCCGCCGCGGCCCCTGAGTCCGCCGCCATCCTGCCGTCCCAGCGGTGGCCCTCCGCCACCTTTGCCCTCCCCCGTCAGGCGAACTCTTGAACGCTCTCCCAGACGACGCTGTTTGCGATCCCTCTCGCCTGCCAGGGGCGGGCAGGCAGGCCCCGGGGGGCGCCCCTCCCTATTCTAACGCGCCCCGGAGGGAGAGCGCAGCCCCCCCGCCCGGCGGCTCCTCAGCCCCAACCGCGGA
>NW_010205460.1:33551-36585 GCF_000695765.1 Mesitornis unicolor
ACCCTGCGGTGGCAACACCGACCCCCATCCACCGGCCCTGCTACCAGGCGCGATCCCCCCGCGGCCCGGGACAGGCCTTGTCCCCCCGCCTCGGGAGGCTCGTCTCTTGGGGGAGACGGGGGGAGGTGTCTGCGGGCCGAGGGGAGCACCGTCGCCCTGCGGGGCCCTGCAGGGCTGGGCTTTCCCAGTCTGGGTACTGGTGGGTTTGAGCTTCAGCGCAAGGCTGGGAGCCGCAGCTGCCGGGACGCCAGCGCTCCCCTCTCGCCAGGCCGACCGGCCATGGCTGCCGGCGCAGGGGGGGGCCGAAAAAGCCCTGGGCAGCCACGTGCGGAGCGCCCTCAGTAACCGCGGCCAAAACCAGGCGGGTGCTGAGAGGCCTGCACGGGCCTAAGTCTCTCGGCGCGGTATCTGAGGTGCCAAGATGAACCCCTCAGCCGCTGCCTGAGGCCATAGATTTCCTGCATACACATGTTCGTGCAAGTGCAGTTCTTTACTGCGCTGACATTTATGCTGTTTACACACCCAGAATTGCCTCTCCCTTCAGGTAGCTCAAGAAAGGGCAGCTTCGCACCTGGAGTTCCTGCAGGATCCACAAACCAAACACTGTCCTCCGTACCTGTCAGATCTCAGCCACTGCCACTTGCAGAATGGGGTAACTTACAGGACATAAAAAAAACCAGCCAAAGAGCAGGGCAGAGAGGAAATGCTGTCCTTTCGGTCAGTATTTCAGAAAGCAGAGGTGCAAGAAATGAGAATTCATGTCCTTCCTATGGTGCAGAATTTTATCCACAAAGTTACCCTGAAACTTAGATAAAACACATAAGCTGAAGCTCATTTCTTGCATTAAAAAAATTAATCAAGTTTTCACTGAGGCAAAGTGGAGTTTAATTAATAGGATTGCGATGCCTAACACGGATCACGCTATCAGCTGGTAGCTGAGGCCTCACTTGAGTAGTGGATGCATATCACTAGAGACAAAGGAAAGGATTTGAACATCCCTCTTATGACTCGGGCCTCATGTAAATGTGGTGTCCATACCAACGTGACTTCTCTGTAGCTTGATCCAGAAACAAGCTCATGGAAGTGAATCCTAAGCAGAAATAGATACCTTACTCCATTACATTTAGAGGCAAGATTTGCAGCCAACCCATTTTCTAGCCCTCGGCATTTCCTCCTGACTGATTTATGCAATACAGTAGTTCATATTTGCAAATCCTTTGCATTAAGGAGGAAGAACCCCCAAGAAACATAGATCTCTAAAGAGCCCAGAGCTGGGCTTCAAAGGTCAAATCTAAATCTGTTCTTTGCAACGCTTCATATTACGGAATAGTCAGGCAGGTAACCATATGGAAGGCAACAGCAGTCAAATACATTATTTACTGAGATATAGCAATATAACAGACACTAAGCAAACAGAAGACAAACTAGGTCCCAGGCACGCTTAGCATCTCACTGGGACAAGACTATATTGCATTGCTAGGAAAGCTCCAGCATATTTAGAGGACAGACATAATCAAAATCCTTTATTCATCATCACATCCTAGACCTCTGCTCTCCCTTTGTGCCAAGCAGAGAAAGAGAACGTGTTACAAACCATTTAGACACGTGCATCTCACTGTTCTCTGAGACACAGTTTCTCTTAAACTTCCTGCTGGATCAATGCCATCTGCATGTCGCTGCTGTATGGCTCATATTTAAGTAATACCTAATGTGTCCCTAAATCAAGCCAAGAGACTCTGGAAATGGAATCAAGCTCTCAATCAGCAGTGCACAAGTACACACAAATCAGCACCTTCAAAGCCTTACAACATCTGGTGTTTTTCTTAAAGCCCCAACAAATGGATCACGTGATTCCTGCAAATTTCACCAACAAAATAATAAAAAAAGAATGCAATCAGCTTCTAGCTTTCAAGCAAAAGTTTCAAAACTTGAACCCCAAGGAAAAAAGGCAGAAATTATTTTATCAAAAATTAAACTATCATGTGATTTAGCGTTCTGACATGATTTTGAAATACTTGCACTTTGGCAGTACTTCATATCCATGCAGATACCAGCTGCCAGATGCACATACTTTTTACACTTAAATGTCACTAGCAAAGGAAAAAAAGTCTTAATTTTCACATATTACCTGCAATGCAATGTGAAGACTCAGTGTCAGGAAGTTCAGTATCTGGTGTTATTGCCACAGCGTTAGCTTAGCCTAACTGCACGTTCTTACATTTTCTAACACGTGGCTTTGACAAACAATAACTTCTTAGATGTTTAGATCCCTAATTTTCATCTCTGTATTCCAACTTCCTCCCGTCCTCGCTTTTCCTAGGAATGGGGGAGAATAGGAAGGGAAAGAAAAAATCTGTGTCTGTGCTTTAAAGAGCTTTAAATGTATTTGAATATGCCTAGAGGTGTAGTCAATGGCCAAGTTAAACATTCATCTCAGATACACACTTGCTGAATCAAGGAATCTACTGTGTGAAGGGAGTGGCTAAGCTAGCCTGCTAATCAAAATAGCCTTGCTTTGTACTTCAGTGACACCACAAACACTTTTAAAAATTCCAAAGAATGGACTAAGAGGAGTGATGGCAGTGACTCATACCTTTTACACGCTGGGGGTCACTCGCCCCTGATTTTGCGTGGTGCTTTATTCTTATTGGTTTCTACAGAAGCACACAAATTTGAGTAACGTATCAAGTAAACAAATAAAGCTTTTAAATCAGAATGAAGAAGGACTGCTTATTTGATCATCACTGAGCTGCAACTAACCATCCACGCTTTTCAGCAACCAAGAACTTGGAGAGTGAGTTATGCAGAAAGCAGGGCACAGAAAAACGGGTTTCAGTCCTATCTACCTGTTGCTAGTTTACTTAAATAACACAAATCCAAACCAACAGTATTCTTTCATGTACATAAAATATATACATTGATGACATACGCTATGTTTATAACCATTCATAAGGCATACAGATACACATCCTGTTTGCATCCAGACTACTTGATAGATACCAAGTTTTCCTTGAGCAAGCCTTCTAAAATTCGG
>NW_010205460.1:36616-66954 GCF_000695765.1 Mesitornis unicolor
ACTCTTTCAAAGCAGAACACTTAATACAAATTTGTAATCTGATTTCACTGTCAGAGATCACAAAATAATAATTTCTTTGAAGCTATTAAGGGTATGTAACATAAACTGCAGCAGAAGGATTTACAGTGTTCCATAAATGTCTCCCCAGCATCTCTGCACTGTGGCATGAACAACAACCACTAGACCCCAGTCTGTACTACAGGTGCGCTATTCTTATTTTGATGCAATACAATTTTACCTGTCATTGGCAGGACCTCTTCCCAAGATAACAAAGACAGGCAGTAAAGTTTGACCTTTCTGCATTATAATGGTAGAGTTGTAAAATAAGTAGTTTATAGAAAAAAAACCCCACACTATTAAAAAACCTCTAGATGGTAATATAAGAGAATATTCAATTGATCGACTCTGACTTTCCTAAATCTGATCTAAAGCAAAACAATCTGTTCCCTCAGGAGAAGACAAAATGGTTCATGGATTAGTCTGCTAATATAAATTATAATCAGTACCTCAGAGTACTGCTGAAGTGTGCATTAATTTCCCACTTAAGCAGTTCACCAAGTTTTCTTTCAGGGGCACTTTTCTATGCATCTGGAAGGTAGGCAGTTACTGGAGTCTGCTGCTTTGTTTTGGAGAAGATAGCTGCCTTACTCAGATGATAGCTTCATCTTGACAAAAGACAGAGAGAAACTATTTCAAACTCAGTTTGAACTTCAGATCTTGAAAACTTTTTCCATAAGCAGTCAGTGCGAAAGAAAAAAAAGGCACAAATTAACAGTGCTTACATTTCTATTTGCAACATGAAAAAAGCAGAGTTCTTTAGTAAGTAGGTTTTATTGTTTTCTTACATTTTCAATAAACAAATCTTTATAGCTGCAGTGCTGTACATGTAATAATCATTCATGTTCTGCCCCTGCATATGTCAACTTCGGGCACTAAGCCACAATTTCATATATTTTCAAGCAACCACACCAACTGAGCATATTTAACCACATGTTCTATGTTCTAGGAATCAACCCACACAACCTGTTTTCCCTCCCTGACTTGCTGGTACAGAACATGGTATGTGGTGGTCAAAAAGCTCGCGTTAAATCTGCTGACTGATCACACACACCAGTGGTTGTGTTACAGGTGCTGCAATGAAACATCAATCTATGTTCAGAAACATTCAGTTGCTGCAAAACCAAAGCAGAAATACAGAATCTCTCTACACTGTATGAATAACTTCAGTCTGTACCTACACTGTGCTGCAGAAAAATCCACCATTAATCAGCTTTTCATTTGATACTCTGATTCTTTATGAAGAACGGATGAGAGCAAGAATCTTACATCATTTTCTCCTTTACTACATTTTCCTAATAAATAATTGCATTTTTGCAGGTTATCACCTTGCAAGGCAGAAGTAAGGGCATGTCTACACTGCCTACTATAGGATAGTATAGGCATGCTGAAAATTACCATAAAAAGTAGAAGCAGGACTATGCAGTTTTTTAGGTATGCTCATTGATATTATGATACAACAAGCACTTTACGTGTAATTATTCATGTCATCCAATACTTAATGCCTTGTGATATTAAAAAGCCTGGTACTTAACATTATCTGAATAAAAATCTTGCTATTCTCCAGTTTTTCCTAGAACTGTTTCTCCTTTTTGTTTTTCTTGGCAAAACAAAAAAGCATTAGGAAGAAACTACAGTGAGAAACACTGCAATTGGCAAGTTTAAAAGTGAAATTGTAAAGGCTGCAGAAAAGCCTCTAATGCATTGCATAACTGATGTTTTGTATAACATATACTAGCACTACTATAGTCCAGAAGAAACTCCAACTCCAGAAGATGCTTTCAACACAAGTCTGATGGTACTGAGTGAGGGAAGTCAAATGTTACTTGATACAGAGAAAACTTGGAAGAAAGAGAACTAAATGGGAAGTAAAATAGTTGCTGCTTTTTACTCTTCTCGGCAGTCAATCAGTTCCTCTCATAAGACTCAGACAGAAGTCCCATACACACAGGGATCAGCTGCACATTTCTTCAACTCTTGTGAAGAACTGAACAATTAATTCACTGCCATGTATCATATACTCAGTGCAACGTGACTAGAAATTCAGTGCAGAGCATACAAAAATTGCTGCAACTGCCCACACAAAGTTCAAGAAAACAGAGAACCAAAAGTGTGATGTTGTAACACAACTTATAATACCTCCTCGTATACTCTAAGCACTGGCAACTGCCTTGTTTTTGGTGAAAAAGGACCTTCAAAATTATATATTCCTCCTTTTCTACCTCCCTTCTCCACACAGTGAAACAGGGCCCAACTCAGGACAATGTGCAGAGGACTTTTTATTTTTGAGATAACAGCTCTGAGACAGAATATGCTCTGCATGTTGTGTGCCTATGAACAATATTACTATATATGTGTGTGTTTGTGTGTGTGTGTGGAGATGGGTGGCTTTCCTTAAATCAGACAAGCAAGCAAGCTTTCTCCAAGCCTGTGCATAGCATCCTACCTCCCAGTTATGGTGCAGTGGTTATCAGTTACCAATTATCAGTGAAGCCATACAATGCCTTGTAGATGAGTAGCCACAAGTTTATATGTCCATTTAGACCCTTCACAGACTGCAGGTTAGCTACCACTCTTTTCTAGACAGAAAATAAGATTCTTTAGATAAGGGTAGATAGAGCTATACTCTTTAAATAATATAAACAGGAAATTTATTTAACCAAGGGTTTCCTTATAATTATCCCTTCTTAGGCACAGTATGCTATGTCTCTGTAACACGTAAAAGCAATGGCTGTGCCCCACTTGAGCCTAAATCTTTGTCCAGTGACTCTGCTATTGCCTCATTTCCTTTTTCAGCCCTACATACCATCTCCAGTTCAAGGAAGTTTCCTCAACTTTCATTATAATGTCATCTGCATTAAGGATTTGAACAGCTCATCTATCATTCACTTAGATTACAGGGCTGGTAGTTAGTCTCCTCAGGGAACATGATGGTCCCGAAGAGGTAGAACCTGACCTGTAAATGTACATTATGAACAAGACCAAATTTTTCATAAGATATCTTTCTGTGAGTTGACAGATGTCTGCCTTCAGGGTCCAGGCTCCAAATCCTGTTTCAACCTCCTGTATCCTTTCACCTCCACACTCCACAGTTTATAAATCAAAACAGTCCTTTCCTCCCCACTTTGAATCACATGGGGAGAGGGGAAGATGCCAATTTCAAGTCTGGCATGGGCTTATGTTTTCCCATGACTTCAGGAGAGTTGCAGTAACATAACTGTAGTAATAATGAATTAAGAAAACATCTCCAATTAAATGTAACAAAACAGAGCAGAAGAACAGCATTACTCTGTGTGAACAAGAGACACAAATAAGCCTGTATATCTTCCCAGGACTTCCATTTAACTCTGCAAGACAAACCAAAACTATGAGAATTGAATGAGAAGCAGCTTTAGCATAGCAGCAGTTATAAAGCACAGGGGATCACATTAGCTACTTGTGCAATACCAAATCTTAGTGTAGTACCAAGAAGAATTTAGGATAGAAACAAAAAAAAAATCGCTTCCTGAAATCTGTCATAGGGATGGAGAATGTTTTAACAATTTCACTACATCTTTGCACTCATATTATCTCATTGTACTCAAAAAATACAAAAAAACCCCATCTTCTTACAATTCAGTATGCCCAGTAGAAGTTTCTAAAAAGCTGCTTTCTGCCTACCTGTTAGATTATGCCACTCTTACACAAGTGGATACAGAGATGTTATATACAGTTAGTGGCAGCAAGTCCTGGCATCAGCTGTTTGTAGGTCCATTCAGGGACCTGGGAAAGCCCTTAACTTCTTGTGCAGAGCTTAGGAACCACCAATTGGTGCTACCCCACGCTTCTGGCCCACTTAGCTGACACAGCTTCCTAGCGCAGAGTTAGTCTGTGCTGGCTTAAAGGGTCTCTTCTGCCACTACAGCCATCTCACCTGTTCAAACAACATGAGACACACTGAGAAAATTACTCTTCTGCCAGAAAGCCTCCATCTCCGTTCAGGCTTTGTCAGCAGTGCTCCATCAGTTTAGAAAAGGACACTTTCCCTAAAAGAACTCCCAGTTGACATGGCTGTGCCAGTCCAACTTTACAATGTAGAGCAAGACAAAATTCTGAGACTAACTCCCCCTTCAGGTATAATAACCTTAATTTTAACTCCTTTTCCATCTGTTTTGTAAGCCTGGAAAGTTCAAATTTTCAAGTTTTATTCAGAAGCAGGCACTTTCCTCATCATAAAGAAAACTGAGATTAAGGGCTCAGTGTTGGGGCCACTCCTGTTTAGTATCTTTATCAATTATTTGGATGAGGGGATTGAGTGCTCCCTCAGTAAGTTTGCAGACGACACCAAACTGAGTGAGAGTATTGATCTGCTTGAGAGTAGGAAGGCTCTGCAGAGGGATCTGGAAAGGCTGAATCAATGGGCTGAACCCTTGAGAATAAGTCTTTTGAAGAGTGGCTGAGAGACTTGGGGTTGTTTAGCCTGGAGAAAAGGAGCCCAAGGGGATACCTTCTGGCTCTCTACAACTACCTGAAAGGAGGTTGTAGAGAAGTGGGTGTGGGTCTTTTCTCCCAGGTTACAATCAATAGGACAAGAGGAAATGGCATCAAATTACACCAGGGGAGGTTTAGGTTAGACATTAAGAAAAACTTCTACACTGAAAGGGTTATCAAAGACTGCCCAGGAAAGTGGTTGAATCACCATCCTTGGATGTATTTAAAAGCCATCTAGGTATGGTGCTCAGGGACATGGTTTAGAAGGGGGCATGGTAGAGTTAGATAGGGCTCGGACCTGATCTTAAAGGTCTTTTCCAACCATAACGATTCTGTGATTCTGTTCTCTTCTGACACTCACTGCAGCAGTGCTTAATGCTTTTAGTGGAGGAGAGAGGGTCTAGAAAAATAAATTTGGTGGGCTTCTAAGGCTTTATTTTAAACAGCACCCATAAAAGGGTACAAAACTCAAACAACTCAAAACACACCAAAGACTGTGTTTTGAGATCAGTGTTGTGTTTATAACTTCACAGAACATCTGAAGCCAAGTTATTAGGCCACCATCGTGCATGCTAGGAGTAAGTTACAATATGAGCAGCAAACATGTCTTAAGATAGGTTAGTTAGCACCTTAAACTTCAAAAGGGCTTTTCAGTCACATTCGCACAACTTATCTGAGTGAACATAACCAAGAAAGCATTATTCTTTGGCTCATCAGAAGAGAGCCTCTCACTACTGGTTCAGCAACACGGCAACTGTTGACCTTTAACAATTTATTCATAATTCTGCCTGGGGATAAATTGTGGGTATATAATTATACACACACACACACACTTATAATGCTTGTACCATTTAACCAGATTACACAAAAAATGTTCCCTAAGGGAAACAAGATAAAAAACACAACATTTATTGTTTGCAAATATGGCCACAGAAACCTCAACCATGCACACCATGCAGCCTTAACTTTTGTGCCCTGAGGAAGTCTACTAACTACTCCTCTGTAATTTATAGGTTTAGAAGCAGAGGGGAGATAACATGTTTAACATTTGGTAATGATATATCTGAAACTAAACTCAAGTGAAGAAAGGGCATGCCCTTGTCCACAGGAAAGCTACTTTCTTTTCCTTGGTTTAGATCCCAGGCCAAGGTTTAATAAGCAGTACAAGTACCGTACCACTGTTCTGCCCAGGTACTTCCAACAGCAGAGGTTACTGAATAGAGAGGTTACTTTTACCATCAGAGACTCAGCTGATTCAACCTTGTTTGACCATTTTGATGACATTTCAGCATTTCGATGAAATAGCTGAAATGCCAAAAATGCTAAATAGGCACAATTTCAGTTTGGGTTTTCAACAATCACTTAAGACACCTGTTCAGTAAGAGTTGTATTAAGGTCACAGCTTTTTTTGCATAGATCACAGAGCAGTATTGATCAGATAATAGCATTTGCTTACAGCTAATCCCTATCTGCATTAGAAAGGAGGACAAGGGAGTGAGGGGGATGGTTTACCACAATACCAGTGACTCAAGGTAGAATTAAGCCCATGTCTTTTTTCTTACATGCAAAGCATTTTGCTATTTTTCAGTTATCACTGAAAGTAAAGTCAGTCAACTTCCCTTTATATTACAACTACATACAACCATTTTCCTAGCATAATATTAACCTGTGCTTAGCTCTTATGACCGCCATCCTGTTAGCCACTGCCTTCTCCATAAAAAAAGGTAAGAGGAACTTCTCAACATACTCATTTTAGGATTAAAATACTTTCCAAAATTTTGGAGGTAGGCATTTTTGTCCCTTTTCCAGAACATCCTTGATGTGGATTGAGAAATCGGCGGTTCATGTCAGTAAGTACTTTGGAGCCACCAGCTAATTGATCAGTTTTGAAGAGTGTTATAGTTTAAAATAAGGTTTACCCAACAGCAACTCTCATTTCTAATGGAATACTTTTTGTCCTTTCCACCATGAATACTCTTTGGGATCAAAACTTGTCCTTATTCTTTCTGCATTTACTATGTTTCCTTTCTTTGTGGCACCTTTTTATTATCTTCAGCTTTGATCACCACATATGTAGTTGCCATCAGAGCTGATGTATATGGTGCCTGCTTTACTTCTGCTGGTGCCCACTATTTGGTCAATTATGAATGTGCCCATCCTTTAGTTGAACAGCATAGTTCATCCTAAATGGGATCCACTCCCAGCTTCCTCCTGCCTTGCAAGTCCAGTAGCCCTCAGAACCTGGGGTGCCTTTCTGCCACCAGCGTATTTGCACATAAACTCTGGGTAGCACATAAAGCAGAACTACACTAGTTTCTATCTATTTATTTTGTTTTTTCATCTTTTACTTAGCTCAAGCCTCTGTATTTCCATAAATGCCTGTAAGTGCACAGTCAATTTTAAATCATCCTCCCTTGCTAAGTTAGTAATTTTCTTATCTTCATTCCATTTTAGCACTATCTCCAGATTATCATATTTCATCTTTAATTCAGATTTATTTAAGTTCCTATTTAATGTAAGTTAATTTTGATTTTAGCAATAAGGCTAACTCTTGTTTAGTCTGGGTTTTTTGCAGATAAATAATACCTTACAAAAACTTTTTGCCAGTGTTTAGAAGAAAGAATAGAGCAAAAGTAGCAAACTAACTAATAGATTAGAAACTCACCTGAACATTAACATCCTCCTTCACTACAAGTCTTTACAACAGTCTAAATAATATGCACACATTTTGGTGACATTTTGGTCTTGAAGTATTCATGTCTTCTCTCTTTGGCCTTCAGCATCCCCATTGCTGCAGGCAGACAGCTATTACACTGCCAGCAGGGTCTGGGTGTCCCACAGCTGCTCCATAGGCAGCTATTAAATGTATGCAACTTGTGTATCTTAAGATACATCACTGCATATCTTAAACCACCGACTTCCATTAAGCTCATGCTATTGCCTCACATACACCATGCTCCCTTTCATTTCCGTCACCAGGAAAAGACATATTTAAGACAAATGTGCTATAGGACCGCAAAATCACTGTGAATAAAGACTTGAGAGGAAGGAAGAGAATTTGAAATTACACAGGAAGATGAAATATCAATCACTTTTCTTACTCTAGTCACACAAATATCCTTGTCACCAAGAAAACTTGAAGCTATAAATAACAAACTAAAGGAGTACCAACTAGTAACAAATAAAAAAAAACCCCACAACATACTTGCAACATGGATTTATCCACTGACAAGTGGAATATACCATGAGCATGACTAGCTGTGTCTCAGTTGATCACATAGGAAAACACTGCCAATATACTAGTGACTGTAATATGAAGGACACAATCAACAGTATATTGTGTCAGAGCATTCACTTTCTTAGTACAACAGACATGCAGATAATTATGGCTGACACTTGAGAAAAGTATCTCCTTGAAAAGATTAATTGCAGTGATTAATTGCATCCTGATTTCTGAGGCTGCACAGAGAGAGCATTTTGATGCAAGAGTTTTCAACTCCTGTCTCAACCTTGCCAGTCAGCAGCTTTCTCTTCCCTGAGGTACAGATGGCTCAAATGCCACCTGCCTCTAAAGGTGAGTCTTTCTCTGTCTCTAATAATCAACTAGAGCAGTTAAAATCAGAGTAAAACTACTTAAAGTTTTATATGGAGATAAAGATTCCAGTAGCAGTGTAACCTGGCCATCCTCTATAAAAAAGATTAACAGTAATAGAGGTTTAATTATCATAAAAGAGGATGTAAATATGTTAAATTTATATATGCTCCTCTTATAAAGTACCTCTCAGTGGCATCAGAACTGCTTGAGGTTTTCAAACATGCCTATTCTCAGTGCATCCTCATGCAAGATTTTTCTGACTCAGCTTTGGCTGGAGCTGTTCATTTATTCCCAAAAGCTTTCCAGCTTACTATAAAACATGCGTTTAATGCTTGTGGCAAGCTGAAGGTTCACAGCAAGCTATAGTGTGAGAGGCTGCAGATCCTAAACATCTAACTGCGAGATAGCAGGCTGTGGTTGCCTTGCACAATGCATTTGTATTTTTTTCTTTTAGTTTTTGCTTGGTTTCATAACTATTACTTGTGAGTACAAAAATCACCTTGCTTTATATCTCCGTCTTTAGTGTCTTCTCTAGCAATTTTTAAACTTGGCAACTTCAATCCTGGATAGTTCCTTCAGGTTTCTTGAAAACAGGAGTTAGCTGGAGGATGCAATCTATACTAATGCTTCCATCAAAAGAATACCATCATGAGGGCACATCCTTGCTCATCAAAGAGTCCACTCAGAAGACTGACCTCAAGACACTAAAGCACAGGAAAACAGATTTAATTAACTTTGTTGCTTACTACTTCTCCTTTCCCAAACCAAAGGGCATTCACTTAATTGCCTCTCCACAACCCAAACCACAGTAAAGAAACACAAGCTTCGGCATCTAGAGCACAAAGGAGAAAAGCAGCATTTGCCAGAGCTGAATTCAAACTTAGCAGTGTCTTTAAGTGGTAAGAGGCACACACATCAACAAAACAGATCTGCCTTTCACAAACCTGCCAAAAATTCGGCCTCAGACTGCAGACTAGAGGCTTGGAAAACGTCACACTTACTGTATAACAGAGTCAGCTTGATAGCTGACACAACTTATTTTATGAAGATAGTTTGCTTACACGTTAAAAATCAGCAGGAAAGCAAGCTAGAAGGAGTAATAAAGCAGGCATGTAATGCTGCATATCTCTATGCTTGCAAACCGTTCAGTCACTTTCCCTGTTTTACAGCAGTGCTGCAGTACAGCTTGAAATGGCTCCGAGTCTGATAAAAATGAAAGTCAGGCTCTTTGGCATGTGGCACCTGACCCAGGGAGACCTCTCTCCCCAGTTTAGCCAGCTTTCATCATGTGTGAACAGTTGGTATAACCAAAACCAGGGTATATTACAAAAGCTGCAATTACGACAAATGTTTCTGTTTCTGGACACATTTATAAAATTTCTGTTCAGGTTGTGGTCTGACAGATCCCAGACTTACACTTTTAAGCACTTCCATTTTCAGCAGAGAAATCGTCAAGTTAAATAAATTTACACTTTTCAGGATATAAATTTATTTAGGGTATCTACAGCTCACAGAGGAGCTATTTACAAGTCTAAGGAAAATTTATTTGCCTTTGTTCTTGGTGGTGAGTTTTGGTTTTGGTTTTGCTTTCCTTTGGCTTCTTCTTTGCATGGTCATCCTTAATATTGCCGTTTCCTAATTTACATAACCATTATCTTAAATAATGGTGGTTTGTAAAGGATTGCTTTATGGTTTTATTCTTTTATTTTGGTTACAACAAATAATACACAGTCACCCTGAAAAAATAAGGATAAAAAGGAATGTAAAAGCATATACAGGGAAACAAGAGGCAGTGATAGTTAATTAGGGAGAGTGAAAAGGATAGAGTAGCAGTGAAAGGAGATCAAGTCACAAGCTTCACAAGTGGTTCATGGTAACCACTATGCAAGCACGTAAACACGTAAATACTGGAATACAACTGAAAAGACAGCAGGCTTAATTAGTCCTAGAATGGGAAGAAGCTAGCTTTTTGATGTAAAAGAAATAAAATAATAATTTTTAAAAAAGGGAAACAAAAATACATGCTTCCTCCTGAAAATTCGCAGCATTTCCCAGAAATGAGGCCGTGCCTGGGAATCGCCGACGGAGCGGGAGGCCCGCAGTGCCCTCCGGTGGCGGCAGCGCCCGCTCCCTGCAGGCTTTGCCGGCCAGGGAGCGGGGTGCTGAGGCCTGGGCTTGCCGGCCCGAGAGGTGGGGGTGCTGCGGCCTGGGCTTGCCAGCCGGGCAGGGGGTGCTGAGGCCTGCACTTGCCGGCCAGGGAGGGTGGGGGACTGCGGCCTGGGCTTGCCACAGCATCTCCTTTCCCCACCTCTGCTACCACAACAGATGACAGCTCACCCTGTAAAGATGCTCTGCTCTCTTCTAAATGCCCACGTTGGTCATAACCAATAATTAATAATAACTCCTAATTGATCGATTTTCACTCTCTTCCAGGATCAGGTCAGAGTGTTGGCAACTGACAGATGCTCATACAAGGTGATGTTTTTCTGAGCAACAAAAATCACCACCACATATTAAGTCTGCATGAGGGTGCTGGATGCATGGATGGGACACATGAGATGAGGACATGCTGTGGGCATGACCAGAGAAATGGTTACATAAAGCTTCAACATGGAGGACTCAGCACACATGCATGCGTTTCATGTTTTACAGACTTCATAATAAAAATCACCAAACACAAGCCTAGTATCATAGAGAAAACAGAAAAGGCTTTCAGCTAATCTGTGTTAGGCTGTCTGGTAGGCTGTACTATGCTAATTTCATTTGTGTATCGCTCAGTCTTCAGATATGTAGAGGAATACAAAACATTTAATCCCAAAGCTATATATTCCAGTAAGTATTCTTCTTTCCTATGTAAAATTTTGTTTGCCTACTTAATGCTTTCATTTCCCATGGAAATATTCTGTGTCCTTCTACTCTTTTTTTGGTGTTTGAATAATAGAATCATTAAGGTTGGAAAAGACCTCTAAGATCATCAAGTCCAACCATCAACCCAACACCACCATGCCCTGAAGTGCCATATCTAAAAGTTTTATGAAAACCTCCAGGGATGGTGACTCCAGAAGCGTGTTCCAATGCTTGACTACTCCTGCAATAAGGAAATTTTTCCTAATATCCAATCTAAACCTCTTCTGGAACAACTTACGGCCATTTCCTCTCATCCTATCTATAGAATCATAGGATGTATTGGGTTGGAAGGGACCTTTAAAAATCATCTATTCAACCCCCCTGCAGTAAGCAGGGACAATGTTACTAGATCAGGTTGCTCAGAGCCCCATCAAGCCTGACCTTGAATATCTCCAGGGAGATATTCTCTCACTTGGGAGAACAGACCAACACTCACATCACTACAGCCTCCTTTCAGATAGTTGTAGAGGGTGATAAAGTCTCCCTTCAGTCTCCTCCCTCAGCCATTCTTCATAAGACTTGTGGTCCAGACCCTTCAACAGCTTCGTTGCACTTCTCTGGACATGCTGTAGCGCCTCAGTGTCCTTGTAGTGAGGGGCCAAAAACTGAGCACAGTATTTGAGGAGTAGCCTCACCTGTGCCGAGTTCAGGGGCATGATCATTTCCCTATTGCTGGCCGCACTATTTCTGATACAAGCCAGGATGCTGTTGGCCTTCTTGGCCACCTGGGCACACTGCTGCTCATGTTCATTCAGCTGCTGACCAGCACCCCAGGTCCCTTTCTGCCTGGCAGCTTTCTAGTCAGTAATCTTTCACATACAGGCAGTCACTACATTGCTATTTTGTTTTAGCTCAGCCAAGGCAAACATCACCATACACTTCTGGCTTTCCAAGTAAGAAGGTACAGAAGCAGAGTCAACTGAACCTAAACCCTGTGATGGTCCTAAGTGCTCAAGACTACTTACAACATTTTAGCAAAATTATTTATAGTCATACATTTTC
The DNA here is from genome assembly GCF_000695765.1 of Mesitornis unicolor. Lineage (NCBI taxonomy): Eukaryota > Metazoa > Chordata > Aves > Mesitornithiformes > Mesitornithidae > Mesitornis > Mesitornis unicolor. The sequence goes on from NW_010205460.1 coordinate 48,648, forward strand.
TAGTGGGTCCCTTACTCAGAGGGTCAAGACTTCTTCAGGGAAGCAAAATAGGAAACTTCCTAACACTTTAATCTGAAACCACAGGGACTGAGAAACACCTGCACTTACAGAAACACATTTAAACATGTCAGAAGAGCATGCGTGTGTAAAAACTTCTTCATTTCTTCCCTCAAAAACAATCAACCTTTTTTTTCATAAGCATCCCAGATTAAAAGAATTCAAAGCAATGCTACCCCCTTCTCAACTGGAAGACAAGCCCATAGTTTTCAGTGCTGCTAGATAAGTAATTAGAAGTCAGATGACATAGAAACATATTAAGATCTCTTAATTCATATTGAATAACAGTAACTAAGGTTTATATTCTCAGTCATGGGAAGTTCCCATTTGATTCCATGATTTGGAAGATCATAATTGCAAGTGTAGACATTGGGACAGCTTATGAACAGAATTAAGTTTCTCATATAATCAGAGCTTTTTTTTTTTTTTGTAATTTCCATTCTAAGGTGCTGTACTCAGAGATCTTTCCTGCACTTATATTTACACCCTCGCAATTTGGCAAGATCTCTAAAAAGCTACTAGAGTTGAGTCTTTAGTGACACACAAAGCACACACACAGACTAAACACTGTTACATTCTCATACACAGGTGAAATGAAAGTAGAAGTGTCAAGCTAGATTATTTTGACCTAAGTAATTTTTCCTTCCCAGTAGTAAGGGTGCTAACCTACACATGATCCTACAAGAATGCCAACATCTCTTCTCTGTAAGAAAGCCGTATCTTTCACAGTTTTCAAAACAAAAAAATATTGAACTCTAACACAATAAGTAGAAATCATTTCACAAAACTTCAGCCAGCTAAAAGCTGGCCTTTAAGTTTAAACTGTCGGAGCTTCCTCTGTAGTCAGCAAAACAGCAGTAGCCAATCTTAACAGGGATACTTAAGTAGGAAGCCTAGATTCTTAATGGCCTAGATGCAGAACTTTTAGATAAATATTAATGTAAGCCAACACATACATACTACAGAAATTTATGCAGTTTGTGGTAAGCTATATTTTCTTGGTTTTTCATCTTTTGCTCCTTCTCCCTGTATCTTCCCCACACTAATTTCCTCAGCTATTTTTGTTTCACTTCTCCTCCACTTTTCTTTGCAGCTCTTGCTTTCATATCTAACTTCTGATCCTTCCTGTTCAAGATCTCCTTTGCTCTCTCCCTTCCTTTTTGAATCTCCACACACAAATAATTCACTCTCTGCCTACTACTTCAGATTCCCCCTTACTCTACCCTCTCTTTATTCCTCTCTCCCAGTCAGCAAAGGTTTAAGGTCAAGAGAGGGATCAAGCAGCAGCTTTGGTACACAGATGGGGTAGGAAGAAAGCAGAAGGAACAGTAGTATCTGTTAAAGATCAGTTTCTCCCTCTGTTGAGAGACGAAAAGAGACTCAGGACTGAGCCTGCTTGTACAGCTACCAAGCAGTAATTTAATCAGTAAACTCTCTTGCTTGACGAAACAGTGATCCTTCACCAAATCTAATATAGGTACAATTAAAGAAGGCATGTGGCTTTGGATATGTTAAGTTTGTTCTCTAATTCCTGATGCCAAAAGACCCTGAGTAAACATAAAACGTCTGCTTCTCTGGGATCTTTAAATGCATTAACGTTGTTTACATAATTCTGGCATGGCTGGGTGGACCAGCAATCAAAATTGTGTGTTTCAGGAGGGCACCAGATATCAGTTTGCAGGCAGATCAGGAAGTCAGGAATAAGATACTTTTCCTGTAGTAACTCACAGGGTACAGCTGAAAAAGAAGGAAATAATTAATTTTTTTTTTCCACAAAAAAATCAAGCCTGCTGAGGCGGGAAGTAATTTTAAAACAAAACAAAACAAAAAAGAATGAACTTACAATAAAAATTAGCTAGAAAAGGAACAGAATTTTTTTTTATTCTGTCTGGTTTATGAATATATTGTAGTTCAAGCTCCTTTTATTTTTTATTTTTCCTTCTCTCAATACAAATTAAACTCTTAAAACAGGAGCAGCCAACCTTTGGGTAAATGCTAATAGTCTCAGTGAAACTTCTCTCAGGATCTCCAGAATCAGTTTCAGATGGATCTCTTCTGACTTCCCATAGCAACTCTCTTGTATATCACAAGCAGCAATCCCATAGCAGTGTGTGGTGGAGGAGGAGGTAAAGAAGGTTTAACGAGGAGGAGGGCAGCAGTAATGGGACTCATTTTCCTTTGTTTTTCTCTGACAAAACTGTCATGGCCAGGTATTAGACCTAATGAAAGCATACAGGAGACTTTCGTGTTTGTTTCCATGGCTATTTCCCTTCACCTACCACTGCCACAGGGTTTGCTTAGAGCAGAACCACATTGCATACAAACGCTGGGGAACCAATACAGTCTTCAGTGGCCCTATACTAGTGTAACCCTGATGTTCCCTTTTCTTCTTTTGGAAATTAGCCTTAATTATGAAAGATTAATCACAAGCTGAAGTGTTGGAAAACATATTGTGGCACTCTGCTTAGGATTCATTTGCCTTCATCCACTTCTCCAGAGGCCAGTCTTTCTCTGCCTTCATTTACTCGGTTTTCACCTGCCACTTTCTAGTACAACTAAACAGATGGCCACTGAACTGACTCTCAACCCACTAATCCTCTCTGCTACATCTATCTGGAATTTGAAGGGGGGGAATAGGAGCAAACTATAAAATTATAAAAAATATAATTTCTGTATCACGTAGCGAGAGCCCGCATAAGAGTGTCCTAAGTGCAAGTATGCATGGTAATTCCAGATGGCCCCATGTGGCCGTGTTTGGTTGCAGGGCTTCCCACTCTGTCCCAGTGCTGGACCCACGCTGGTCAGAATCGCTGCCTGCTGCTACTACTGCACCCCTCCGGTTTCATAAGGAAAGCATAATGTTCTCAGCCCATACCACCTTCAAAGCACTGGAAAACTTTCACCAGCAGCAATGCATGTTGCAAAGGGATACCACAGCTATCCAGGGATATCCAGATCAGTAACAGTGGTAACAACCAGGAGGGGAAGGACCAATTCTAGAGAGGCCTTTCCTAATGAAAGGTCTGGGGTTGGTGTTCTGGCTCTAACAACCCAAGCAGAGATTTGCTACTCCAGGGAAGTCAGGATTTCCCTCCCTTGATCTTTGTACTTGTCTTCTAGATAGTTTTGACAGCAGGTGAGGATTAATATAATTCTCATCTCCTTAAAAATTATTCTTGCATCTTTATAAACAGCCGTCCTTTCAGATGGTCATAACAGTAAGAGAATGTGTCCGGTGTGCACTGAGGCAGGAAAAGCCAAGGGGCAAAAGCCAGAGCACTTCTTTGCTGACATTGATTACTGAGCTCCCAAGGACACTGTTTCAAGAACGTACAATAAACGCAGTAAAAAACTCCAAACTGATGCACCAAATATTTTCTTAAGTCTGTCAGAAAGCAGGACATTATGTTGCCTTTTGCACTTTTTGAGATTGACAGCACCGTATCGCCTCAAAAGCCTGAACTCTCTTCCTGGTTAGCACTGCAGCTAAACCCAGTTAGCCTCATGCTGTCTGTACAGAATAAAAATATGTCCCTGTGAACTTACTTCTGGGTGCACTCTGCCAGTTATATTTGCAACCTATGACTTCTGCTACATCTTGAGGGTTGCATGTATCTGATGCTGTAATTACCAACTTCATTTGGCTCAGAAGAAGTCTCTGTCTATAGCAAGGTTTCTGTTTTTCCCACACTCTGCATGGTATTCAACCATGAGAACTAGGCTTGCAAGTATTCCACAGCTCACAAAATTATGAAAATGTTTACTGGGACATATGTGATTTCAAAGAAAACCAAAACAGGTTATAATTCTATATGTAGATCTGTACCTTGTCACTTGCTTCTCTTGTGTAGATTTCTGAATGACATCTTTCCAGTCGATAAAAAGGTCAGCCAATGGAAGTCAGAAGACATGTACCTCAAAATATACACAGTCCAGCAGTCCATGAGGCTCAGTTATAATCAATACTTTGAGGTGTTCTTCCTGTCACCGTAATATCATGGCTAGGGTGCCCAGTTGCACTGGGTACAGTATTTTTCCGCAATCCCCCAGTCTCTGTGTGCCTCAGAGGAATGAACAGCATGACTTCAACCACAGGAAGGATGCTCCCTCTTAGGCAAAAGGGTCCTGTAAGGATTTCTAACACCCATAAGCAAAGACTGTACCCCAGAGTCATTCCATTAGTGACTTAGACACTACCAGATCTACTTGACCTAGCCACTGCTGAAACTGGACATACTGCAAAAACAGTGAAGGAAGCACTCAGTGAGTCCAGTCCTCTCCAGCAGCAAGGCAGCCTTTGAGTAGGACTTTTTGGGAACGTGGTTTTGGATGTTGGCATCCCAACTCCTTAAGTAAAATACCCAAGGTTTGAAAATTAGTTGAGAAGTCTCTCCAAAAGAGTAGGCTATAAACCAAGCAAGGTGGACAGATGAAGTATTCACTGATGCTGTAAGTATAATTTTAATATGCAGGTCAGACACATATAGGAAGTTTTTCTTACCTGGTGGGACCAGAAGATGGATAGATGGGTTTCAAAATTTTTCTTATTACTGTCAGCAACAGCAGCAACAACTCACCATGTAAAAGGTACTTGGATTTCAAACCCGTTGGATCCCAACACCAACACATACACTCCAAGACAGTCAGAATAGGGTTCTTCTGTATTTTCATTTAAGTGTAAGTTAGAAAATCCAACATCCTGATGCTAGATATTGATGGTGAGGTTTCCAATTTGTAAGCCTGATATTCAATATAGACATCATGCACCACACTATTTGGGATATAATCTAGAAAACAAATAGCTAACCTAAATCTTGGATACATGTAAGGAAGCGTATGAGCTTAATGCAAAGATCTGCCTTCTACACTGAGTGGTACACACCTTTTTTGTCACTTTCAAAAACTACAATCACTACCACTGCATTGGTTAGTCAACCTCTGCCTTTTTTCATGCAAAGGACCAAGCATAGAAAAAGGACACAACATAAGGCTAAACCAGGTCCCCTGTAAGGACTCTGTTATTCTTCAGTTGTTCTTCTCTATACTGAATCTCAGAAGCATCACAATGTTTTCATTTATTTAGAGTTTCCAGAAAATTAAAAGAACTTCCACTGCTCAGAAAAAAAGCCAATAACCTATCTTATTAACAAAGCAGTAGCACTTTACTGGCTCTCCTTTCCTAAGCAATTTGATCTTTATATCCATTAAGAACTGACGTTCAATGGAAGCATGATGAAGTAGTCACCATGTGTCTTACTGAATACCCTGAACATTTCTGCAGCTCCTACACTTTATTAAATCAATGTTTAGTCTACAAGAAAGAGCATATGTGAAAAATAGCTTGCACAGAGCAGGCAGAAAGTCATGTAGGGAGCCAAAATGCACAGCCCTTAAAAAGTATTAGAATTATTTATATATTAAGTATTTTTTTCAGCATGATTTTTTTGTGCTTCCTTTTCAAAATGCAGCTTACAACAAAATTATCTTCCTTCAAATAAGAAAACAGTATTACTATCTGGATCAAGTAAGATTTAAATATAAATTCCTCTGCATTCCAGAATCCAATTATCCCCTCCGCTAAAAGGACAGTATAAGGGGTAGAGCAGCGGTGGGAAAATACCAATGTAGTATGATCTCTAAATTTTACTTTATATGCTGAGGGCAGTATAGCATCTAGGAAAATAAGATCCACAGCCCAATGTCCAGCTTTTAAAAAATCTGCAAGTATTTTTAGAAGAATGCTTTCAATGTACACTGATTTTCATAGAGTTTAAGGCCGCAATATGAAAGTAATTAGAAGTGTACGTTTTCCAGTGACACCAGTAATATTTTTCAGCTTTCTATTTTTAGGATTTCTTGGCAAGGTTTCCCCTTTAATCCTGGCTCCCAGTTTCTGTATAATAGCCCGAACACCCAACAGGATTTTAGAGGAGGAATGCCTGTGGCAAGTTTTTTCTGACTTATTACAGGAAGGGCAAAATGTGATTATCCCCCCACCGTTAGCTAGAAACAGAGGTTCAAAGAATTTTCAAGAATCTAGCAGCCAGCAGTCCATTCATCTGTGTCAAATCCCTGTGAATCAATGCTTATTCAAGTCAGGATCCCAGCTTCATACCACAAACTCCCAACTCAAATCTTTCTTCTCAGTAAATATAGACTGAAAATGCACTTCTCATATTTGCCCTGTCAGTGTTTGACAGGTATAAGCCAGGTTTTAGTTTGCAGTCGCATTCGAGATGCAAAAGTGTTAAAGGCAGTAATTCAATTAAGTAGCTCTTTAGCTTTAAAAAGTTATGGTGATAATTGATCAAAACACTGAAGATAGCACTGAAATGCAACTGCAGTAGTATTAACAAGGATTTTTGCTATTTATTTATTCCTTGTTTTTATTTTTGTGATAAAATATAATACATAGATTTCTTAACAAAAATTTCTACAGTATATGGAAGCAACAGAGAGAACATGGATATTTATAAGGAAATTATTCAATACACAGTGTATTTCATAACAGCTACCATTTTATTTTGTGCACAATACTGTAGCAAGGTTAATAATTCCCATCCTGTTTTCTCACTTTGACCATATTTCGGCAAAAAATTAAGATTGTATTTTTAAATCTTGTGAGCCAGTCTTTTGCAGCTAACTTTATCCAAGTTGGAATTAAAGAGAGTTTAAAACAATTTAAACTGAAAATACTGGTGAGTTCCACATAATTCATTTTACCATCTAATGCCCTCTGACATCAGGGAAACCAGTTCAGGTTTGCTAAGTTTTTGAATGACATTCCAATGCTGTTACACCGACAACTTCAATAGAGCTGCAAAGCCAAGAAGAAGAAAGCGTTGCTGGAGTCTCAGTCCGAGCTGCCTAAGGCTCGGCTTCCACCCTTCTAGAAAAGCCTCTGTCTCTCAAGATGGGGGCCATCCACAGTGAAACCAAGCACTTGGTTCTGGTTAATTAATTCAACGTTTTAATGCGTATTTCACATTAATGGCCTCTCAAGATGGACTGCAAGGGAGAAGCGAGATGAATAAGGAAAACATCTTTTTGCTTTCAAAACAGGATTCCTCCATTTCTCCTTTTATGGATGCTCAGCACATTCATTGATCCTAGCTGACAGATTAAAAACATGCTCCTTTTTCTGTGGGGAAAACAGCAAAGTGTCATGGTTTGGTGACACCCCATCACTCTTTTTGAGGGTTCTGTCAGTGTGCCTTTTGTCTAGACCCTCACATCTTAAGGGTCTTCACGCTACATGTGTAAACACATTCCTAAATAGGAATTCTTTCCAAATGAGGGCAGAGGAAAGAAAAGCCATCCCCATTCTGTCCTGACATTGTTCCACAGTGACGAACACTACAGGTTTTGCCTTCAGATCCCTGGTTTTAAAACACCACAGGCCACAAACCCTAAAATCCTGCATGTTTTGTTCAGTTTGAGCCAACAGATTATCTTCTTTTCCCAGGTGGGAACATACTTGATGTGTGTCTACTATCAGAAGTCAATGGGAAATATGTTACGACTCACTCAGGGAAAAGTTACAGGTCAAGTATCTCATAAGCACTTAACAAAAGACACATTTTCGTGTCAGAGTAACTGCAGTCCTCAGCTTCCTCCTACTTAGGCAAGTTACAACCCCAGGACCTCAGGACAGCAGATCAGCCACCAGACTTCCCTCTGCATGACTTCAACCCTCCTAAAGGTAGCACCGCCACTGGTGCCATGGCGCTGGAAGAGCTGGGTGAAGTGCTAGAGTCACAATCCTTATTTTCACATGAATATAGTTCTTCTTACACTGCCCATCAAAAACACTCGTGCACAGAGTAGCACTTTCCCCTGCTGAAGCGCAGAGGCAAGAAAAAAACGTTCTAAGTAATACCTTAAAAATAGGCTAAAAATACAACCCTTTGTTTAACTGCCTGCCAAAATCACAGCTATATGAAGTCCAGGTCAAAATCCCCAGGCTGAACTCACTCATCTTCGATATCATCTTTCTTTCGCACACACGTGCATGCACACACAGACCAACGTCTAGGTCCTGGTGCCATTGGGCATATGCTTAAATGAAGCCCTTGCACCACTTCATTCAAGACCACAATATGTTCAGCCTGTCACTCGAGCGCCAGACTGAATACATGCACTAAAAACTCATGAACTGACATTGCAGTAAATCTACACAGAGCCTTCATAAATCATATGGGGAGCCTTCAAGGGCAAAGACCCAAATGGTTTTAATTTCCCTCTAAGTGATAGCCATAGTTAATACCAGATTTGGCAGGAAGCAGGCATTCCATGCCCATTGGGCTTATGTGGACATGAAAAAGAGTTTATGTTTGACATTCGCTTTAAAAACATAATGAAAACCTTTTGCTCTTTCAAGTCCCAAACTTGCATTAGTTTCTGAGAGTCTATTACTTTAAAAAAGCATTTGTTGGCTCTGATTGCTTGGATAACCGACGAAAAAGCATTAGGAGTAGGCTCTTCGTTAGTGTTCTGTAGCTGGATGACAGAGAACAGGGAGCAACAGAAACAAGATGCTGAACAGAGCACATTCACTCTGTTCCCCTTACAACTGTTTTTGATAAATAAGAAGTGGCTCATGACATCAAGCTCCGATTCATCACTGGCAGCTCTCCATCAGTTAAGAGAAAGGAAAGAACATATAGTATTTCCACGTATCACCCCAATACTCTCCATGTGTCTTCTCCCTGAATGTCACATATTGCCATCTGCCCAGTGCCCCAGCAGCAGAGCTGAGCAGCATGGCAAGCATTGGTAACAGTGGACACCCAAAAGCAACAGTCCATTTTCCATCAGCTGTGCTGTGCATTCCTGTCAGACATGTAATGGAGGGCTAACACCCTCACAGTGTTAAATGTTAAATCTGGGGTAGGTCAGAGCTGGGAAGGTTTGTGGATGACAGTCTTCTCAGTGCAGAAGGTATGAAAGGACCAAGAGAACAGAAGGCAGAAGTTTAATAGAGCTCTTGCAAGTCCCACAGCCAAAACATGACCAACCTGGTCCTCCATGTGGGAACCAAGAAGATAACATCTTGCTTTATGTGTCACAGCTCCTGAAAATATGGCTAACTTCACACCATGTGTAAGGCAGCATATGTAAAGGCATAATTCAACTGCTAAAAATCCTGCCTAAGGAAAGGAGCCGCTCAGTAGTGTGCCCCAGATCCATCATGATCATGACTTACTGCTTTACATTGCATTACTTAATACGCCACCAGTTTAACCATGTGGTCAAATACATTCTGGGTTCACAAGTAACTTGAGATACAAATAATAACCAATGCAGGCATGTGAATACATTCACACGTACTCTCACATATACACATGCAGATTACGTGCTGTGCTTTGTAAAAAGACATGTATTAATTTTTTTAAAACCTAAACTCTTGCTACAGAAACTGCTCATATTCATGCCCAGGGAGTAAAGGTGCCATTAGGATTATCATTATATCTTAAGTGTCCAAGAAGTGACAGAGAAGTCCTAGCTTTGGTGACTTCAAAGGGGATCTGGGACATCAGTAACTTTTCTTAAAACCCACAGGGTCCAAAAGGGTTTTAGAAAACAGTAAGTCACCTCAGGGCGACTCTTATATTACCAGCTCTCCTTACATGATCAGCTGGCTGAGGTTAGAAGCCAGAAAAGGCTGGGTTAGAGCAGGGGTTGGCCCTTCCCCAGAGAGGGAGTGACTTCCGTGACCATGGACCAGGGCCAGCAGGAAGATCTGCAAACCAAGTACAGTGGCATGACAAATCACTGGATTAACAGCAGCATTGTCAGGGAGCAAGGTGTGTCCAAAGCTGGGATTTGGGAATGAACTCTGCTTTCAAAAGCCAGTTCAGAAATACCAGACTGAACCACCTTCTGACCATCATGATTTGAAATGGTCATCCTTGCCACAGTGAGCTCCTGAGGTCTGATAAGAGTCCTTACAAGAAAATGTACTGGATGGCTGATAAGTAGTAATCTTAAAGACTTTGAGATAAACTTCGCTTTACCCTATCACTCTAAAAACTTCTTCCTTTAGTTTTATGTGTGTGTGATAAAATGAAACAGGCCAGGAATGAATGAGAGCACCTATTCACTAAGGTTAACTCTGGCTTCATTCTATTTCTTCTCCCTAGATCTGCAACAGCTCTGAAACAATAATGGCAGTTGACTCTAAAACATTTCACATCTATGTTATTTGTGATAGCTGACCTTAATCCAAAAAGGAAGATCCACAACACAATGGGATTTGGCTTTAATTGCAAAATTGTAGTAAGAATCACATAGCCAGGAATCCATTATTGTAGAAAGCAGTATGACTGATGGTTAAAGCACAGATAAATGGAAGTAAGATCTGTTACAGGCTGTGCTACCAAGTTTTTTTGGTTGTCTTTTCACCATTCCATTTATTTCATTACAGCCAAGTTGAAAAAGTGCTGTGTTGTAACAGAGACAATGGAAAATCTGCAAAATTGGAAGAAAATTATGAATTAAAAATTCTCATACTTCTTACAAGTGACACCTGATGTTGTCATTTGCTTCATTTGAAAAAGAATCTCTAGAACTTGATATACAAATTTTACTTTGGATATGCTACTAATTTCGAAAGTAGAGGTATATTCTCAATGATCATCCAAACAGATTTTAAACAGAACTTTTAATTGAAGTAACAGTTACAGACAAAGCATAAAGGTACATATACATTTCAGGTGATTCTCATACTTATTCTTGCTGTCCTTCTATGGCAATAAAATTTGCACTGCTCCTCTACATCAAACTTCTTCTCCCATTTGATCTTACAACTGGCAGGTCGTTGAACAAGAAAAGAGAGTTTGATAAACACACCCCATAGCAATTCTCCAAGACCAATGAGCTACCAGTTAAACAGAAAAATGTTTTCTGACTCAGAAATTGGTGACATAGTAGGGCAGAGACTACATAGAACACTAGTCAACAAATGCAAGAAATCCTGGACTATTTTAATGATTTTTTGTAATGAGTGAGCTGCCAAACAGCATCTCATAATGCCTTCAGCTGTCAAAGTGAAGTCAAACTCCTCTCCCTACCATCTTGCAAGGTACTACAGAGGGCACAAACTAAGACAAAAATAATCTCAGCCCCTCACACACACTGAGAACTATCATACACTCAGCACTGGGCACATGCATACTTTTCACATTCTCACTGTGTTTACTTGAGTTAGCGTGGGAAAATCATGCCCACTTAGAAAATCTAATCCTGCTCATTTTGGCTCTTATGTATTAAAAACAGAGCAGGCTGGAAAAGAAAGAAAGAGTTATTGCACTGCTGTCTTCTCTTCATCTGTTTTTAAGAGAAGGTCACTTCACATTTGGGTTTTTTTCAGCCACGTGCAGGGGAAAGGCTTTCGATCATAGAAAGTGGCAGGTCACATAAAATGAATTCACAACATGAAGGTAGCTGCAACATCCTGCCATTAGGACTCAGTCTTGTCATGTACCATGTAACATAGCCTATTTTGTATTGGTCAAACCTAGACAGTGAGAATTTGCATAAATAAAGCAGGGGTACAGCATATGAGCTTACAGAGTTTCTTGCAAGCTGTTAGCTGGCTTCTAACTTACATCTCCTTTTCCTCACTTGGCCCCTCCCATGTACGCTTCCCCAACCCAGCCTGGGCCCCATATACAAGAAGAAGAATACATGAAAAACACATACATGAAGAATATTGTTAACTACCACCCATGCTAAAGACGGAAAAAGCTCCCTGTCATCTAAGTTTAATTTTCTGCAGAGTATTTGTATTTTAGCTGCCAGGGCACTATATCCTGTCTAAATTATTTCCTGGGTAGGAAGTATCTTCATTTGCCTGGAGTTTTTAAGCAGTCATTGTCAGCTTTGTATGAGACTGAATCAGGATTCTTAATGTATTTTATGTATTTCATGTCACACCAGTAGTCTCTTATAATGCTACAAGAGATCCACCAAGAGCTGGGTTCAGCATTGAAAGTTTTGTTGCTGTAAGAGCCATAGAATTCAACCACTACAGATGTTTAAGCCAAGGGCTATATAATATATAAGCAATGAAGCATGTTAACATATGAAATGTCAGGGTTAAACAAATGAAAATCTATTATCAGGATACATCACAGATACAGTTTCACACCCAAGCATCATATGATCTATATAACCACATTAGGGGGAAAAGGAGATCAGTGGGCAAGAAAGCTGTTTTTGTAAGGGTATCTGAGAGAATGCAAAAAAGCAAAAGGAAATATCAAGTAGTTATCTCTTTGGAGGAAAATATAAGACAACATAATGAAGTGTTGTTATGCTTGGAGAGGAGGAGGAAATTTATCATGACCAGTACCATACATGGGTCACTAGGGGATTAAACATTCCTAAACTGTAATTCAGTAAAATATCTTAAGTAATGTTTAAAATTCATTTTCGATTTCTAGAAATGTAAAGATCCCATGAACCTGTAAGCATTCCATTATATAGGAATGGGCTTAAGAAACTGCTTAATCTTCGAGTGCTTTGTTGAATGCAGAACCCTGCTGCTGGAGCTAAGCACACATTCAACCATGGCAGATTCACGATGGTTCCTTAACCTCTTAGATGAGTAGAGCAGAGTAGAGGAGGAAGAGGAATGCGGCTAACATTTAACATTTTTCATTAAAGAGGCCAGGACTGTTCAGGCACCACTGCTACTCAAGCATTTATTAAAATCAGCAGGAGCTCTCTCTGCTGTTGGAGGGCCATGGAGTCTGCATCAGCCTGGAGGTCAGGAGGAAGGACCAGCTGGAGTGAAGGAGAAATAGGAAAAGGAGCATGACTCTCATTCCACATATAATAACTCACGTGTTTTGAATAACAATTATCATAATCTAATCACTGGGTTGGATGATTAAACAATGTGTACCAGTGATGGAACTGTGATCTGAACCATATGTGCAAAGAAACAGCTTTATGAAATGGTGGAGTGACTGAAACTATTTAACCTCCTTGCTTTTAACTAGCTAGATTTGAAGCAGATTGTACCTACTTCTATTCAACACATTCATTTCTCCCTCACTGTTCTCTGAGACTTTTATTCTGTCAGTTTTCTGGATAACCAAAGAATGTCCAAGATCCAAAAAAACTTCCCTATTTAGATTTAAAAAACCAAAACAAACCACACCACAGAACCAACAACAAGTTTTCTTTTAGAATAATACAATTTAACATTCATAGTCTGTAGGAAGAAACAGTTCTGAAATTATAAAGCAAAAGCAATGCTCAAAGTAACCCACAAACTCTAAAAAGAAATAACAATTGTTTTCAATTGTAAGTTTCATGGGAAAGTTGTTCATCTTCTAGGATGTCACTTGAGGGCAGTAACTGAACCATCTGAGAAACTTTCTCTGTCCCACTATTCACTTAATATTCTTTTGGAAGGAGAAAGTTTTTTTAAATCCTTCTTTGCTTATCAGTTCCTCTAAGAACTTATTTTTGTTAAGTTTTGAATATGAATTTATTTTTCTAAAAAAAAAAATTAAAAATCTTTACTTCTCTCTTGCTGAAAGCCAATATAAAACTGGATTAAAATGATTCAAAAATATCCAGCCCATTTTCCACAGGACATATCACAGCTGTCAGACAGAAGGCAGGATACTGATGTGAAGATGTAATCCTTTCCAGTTACAGCCATTATGTTTAAGGCACTTCACCTGTTTGAGACCACTTAGAAACCTGACTGATACAGTGCTTAAAATCGCTTGAGGTTTTGAAAAGATTTTTCCTTCCCTTGGTCATTAAAAAATATGATGCTAGACAACTTGCACTTAAGAAACCAGACATAGTGCTGAAGACCTTGAAAAGAACTCCAGTTGCATACTGTTACACAGTCTGTATTTGGCTAGTTTCCATTTTCCCTAATATTCTCATGTACTAAGTAACATTAGCAACAAGGACTTCATTTCATTAATTAACCTGACCAGTTAAATAATAATAATGGACTGGGAACAAGATACGTAGTCTAAGGGATTTTCCATCTACATACAATAATAAAAATGATGCCACTTTCCTCTAGAAAGACCTTCATCTCCCCTATGAGGAGCGACTGAGGAAGCTGGGTCTCTTTAGCTTGGAGGAGACTGAGGGGTGACCTCATTAACGTTTATAAATTTGTAAAGGGCGAGTGTCAGGAGGAAGGAGCCAGGCTCTTCTCAGTGACAGCCAATGACAGGACAAGGGGCAGTGGGTGCAAGCTGGAGCATAGGAGGTTCCACGTGAACATAAGGAAAAACTTTTTTTACTGTGAGGGTGTCAGAGCACAGGAACAGGCAGTCCAGAGAGGTTGTGGAGTCTCCTTCTCTGGAGACATTCACAACCCGCCTGGACACATTCCTGTGTGACCTGGTCTAGGTGATCCTGCTCTGGCAGGGGGTTGGACTGGATGATCTTTCGAGGTCCCTTTCAACTCCTAATATTCTGTGATTCTGTATTAATTAGACAAAAGAACACATTTATTAACAAGAGTTATTTGCCCACAGGATTCATTGGCTTTTTGAACAGGAGTTGTGTAGTAATGCCCCCACTGCTGGGTCTCCTACAGTTGTCAACCTCTTGGCCTACAAACTACACAGAGGACCCAGTACCGACAAATAAAATAAAATTTTTAAAAAAGGGTTATTCTTAAGGATTCTTGTTGTTTTATTCCGAGGTTTCTGTTGCATAACACAACACAAGGAAGCTATACTAAAGAATTCTGAGCTTGCGGGCATTTTGGGCCAATGCTGCTGTTTGCTTAGTATTCAATCCAAAACCCCTTTAAAATCCTTCTTCCTGGAAGAGCTACTTTTTTTCCTATTCTTTCCATCTGTACAAATAAGTCGTCAGCACCAGAAGCCAGAATACTCCCGCAGGGAGATTATGGACAGTGCAATATTGGTCACTGCTCTCTGATGTAGAGTAGCATCTTCATATTTGCACACTTTCCCCCAGAGTCAGAGACACTAAGTTATAATATGGAAGCCTACTGTACAGAGAAAACAGTACGGAGATGCATTTGGATGGGACTCTTTCCTTGCTTTACACAAATGACAACTCATTACTTAAAAAGTAATATGCTTCAGTGGAAAAGCATTATACTGAGGATCAGGAAACCTGAAGTCTTTTATGTATTTGCTGAGCAACTCTGAAAAAGTTACTTTGTTTACTTCACTATGCATTTCAGTTTTCACTATTGCTTTTCTGCTTGCTGATAGAAGAGAGCAGGACTGATACACCTTTTTTCTTTTTCAAGAGAGTATCAGTAATACAAAACACAGGTGGGTTTTATCATAAAATATTATGAGCTGTAAAAACACCAGTCCTTGAACTGAAATTATGAGAAACTATAAGCAAACAAGTTTCTACTTCCCACAGTCAACTTCCAAGGAAAAGAAAAAAACCCACAACAATCATCCCAAGAATTGCTCCTCCAAGAACTCTGACCTAACTAGAGATTATTCATTGAGTCTGACCTCCCTTACAATGTTATGCACAAAGAAAAAAAAATTAAAGACGTTGTTACAAAAAACCCAGTAATTAAGAGAACGAGTTTTCAGGTAACATTGGGATCTGCTCAGGAAGGATTGCCTACAGAAGCTGAGCCAGGACTGGGGCTTGCATTCAGACTCCAGGCTAAATGGGAAACTCAATAGTCACTGTCACAGCAAGCCCTCACAAAATGCGCATAAACCATCCCAGGACAAGGCCTAACCAAAAAACATAATTGCAAACCTGTGGCATTAGCACTGATTTTAAGTTAGCTTAATTTCATTGATTTCAAGAGAAAAATATTTGTCTAGTGTAATCACACTAGAAAAATCTACCCCTTCTCTTGAAAACACAAAACAAACCAACCCCTTCACTCTTCAACACACCTTCCCAGAGTCAAATTTATGCTATTTACTCCTCAACTTTGTGTTAAGACCTTTTGGCATATTCTGAGGCAGAATGTCTAATACCACAATTATTTCAACTACCCAGTGGTAGAAATTCAGATGGCCTATTGAATAATTATATCACTTCCTGCTAGAAGAGAAAGATCCATAGAAATTCAATAATATAGAAAGCTCATATTTTATGCTGTTGCTTGTTGCCTCCTTTTTCATGTTCCACATGTAAAATAAAGCCACTGATGTTAATACATCCTGCCCACATGTTTTCTGTTCTGCAACAGCAGCATAAATTGGAGCCTGTGCCAGCTCTGTAGACTCCTTCATCATTTAAACTCATTTTATAACCAGTATTTTGAGAATTACCGGCTCAGCTTCCTCTATCCCTCAAACTAATTTAAAACTGAGAAAATGCAATTGGTTTCAGAGAAGAAACTCTTGGTTTATACTAATATACAATAAGAGAAGAACGCAGACCATGCATTTCATGGAACTTGGTATGATGGTGCTAAAGCTCTGCTTAGCCCCAGCAGTCCCTGCTACATCCCCACAGACTGGTGCTAAGGAAACTACCAGATTTCTTTATCTTGTTGCTCTCTCCCTGTCCTTTTAAGTGTCACAGAAAGAGGAGTTTAACATCATTTAGCTTGTTCTCTTGCTTCTGGGTTCAATACTCAGGTTGACTTGACCTTTCAGGATATCGTACCAAGGAAAGGAAGAGTCAAGAACAAACTTGGAAGTAAAATGTCGCTTAAAAGGAGTTACTCCTAAGCGATATTAATAACGTTTCTTAGCTGGAGAGCCCTCTGAGCAGCAAACTTTCAATTAGCAGCCCTAGGCAGCCACAAAGAAAAGCAGGAACCGAAGTGTGGTGGGGCAAAACAGCCATGGTGAACAGGTACTATAGCAGCGTATTGCTGCTTCTGAGCAACAGGGTTACCCATGCCTAAATCAGTCTTAGTAATAAAAATGCTGGCATTAAAAAGAAACTAAGGCATGGCTTTTGCTTCAAAAGTCATATAGTGTGGAGCATTTCTTAATATGTTTCAAGAGTACCCAGGAAAATTGGGGTCCTGGTGCCAACTGAGTCACTGCGCAAAGACCAATGAGCAACCTTCCCTCTAGTAAAACATGCACCATTAAGATTCTAAGTTACTAGAAAATTGATATTTATCAATCCCTGTGGGGGAAAAAAAAAAGTTTGTTACAATAATTTTTCTTTTCATAGTAACGTTACAGTTCTCAGGTTTAATATTGTACCCAAGGTCACAGGCTAATGTTTCTTTGGCAAGAGATCACTGGAGATTATTGTATATGCTTTCAAATGGAATAAAGCTCACTCTTCTAATTCTGAGAGAAGGCAAAAATTTCAGACCTTTAAATGAGTCACTTGTCTACAACTGAATGCTGGCCATCTTACACCTCAGAGGAAAGCAATTCTGGCAGGAAAACACACACTCAGATATTTCCTTGCCAGCTTTTTATAATAAAATGGTTATTTGAAGCTGCTTGGTTTGAAATATTAGACACAAGAGTGATGGAGATGGCTTCACAGATAGAGCACACGTGAGATGGTCAAAGGGAGCTTGAAACCAGCAAAGATTATTTAGTGCATATATCCATAGTTTACCACTTGTGTGGTATGTTATTCATGAATTTCTGGGAAACTAATCCAAAAAGGTTTCAGCAGAAATGGTATGTTTTCAGAAGGGATCTGAAATGAAAGAGGTTACTCACTTAAGCATGCAAGAGGAGAGGGAAACTGCTATAGCGTGCCTAACCCGAGTCAGCAAAAACGTTTAAACATATGCTTAAAATTAACTTCAATCCATTGTTGAATCAAGCTTTAAGAGGTAACCCAGAACGAAGTGAATGAAACTTCAAAGGTCCAGGGGTTTGCTTAGCAAACCAGAAATAGAGATGCTTGACTGAGCCTCTGGAATGAGTTGCGTGGTGCTGAGACTCCCAGAGAATGCTCCAGAGAGGTTTCTGGTACTTCCTATTTGCAGCTGTGCCAGGAGGCTGCTATTTTGGCACTTTCTCTGTGTTTGTCCACAGGCCTGAAGTCAAAGGGAGCCAAATGGGTTTCAAACCAGAATTATTTAAAGTTGATCAAATTTTCATACCCGCTAAAAGTTGGTACTTCAAGATTATCAACCCAGACTTGTCTTGGGACATTTATTTTCTGTAACTACCCCCAAAAAGCTATTTAGGTGCATACTCGAAGGTAGCAGGGAATATTTACACGCGTAGGAAGGCGAAGGCATCCTCGGGCGTGTGACACCGCGGAGCACAGCCTCCTGCCCAAACTCCGCGGGCTCAGGACCCGCAGCCGAGCC
>NW_010205461.1:0-1242 GCF_000695765.1 Mesitornis unicolor
CCTGTGGGAAGGGTGCCACATGAAAGCAGAGAAAGAGTGGGAAGAGTCCTCCCTACCCATGAAGAGGAAGGAGTGGCAGAGACCACTGACTGCAACCCCCATTCCCATCCCTGTACACTGCTGGGCAAAGGGAGGGAGAGGTAAAGAAACTGGGAACAAAGCTGAGCCCGGGAAGAAGGGAGGGGTGGCAAAAGGTGTTTGACTTTAAGATCTGGTTGTATCTCTCACTGCTCTATTCTTATGTTACTCATAACAAAATTAAATTGTTTTTGTTTTTTTCTCCTGAAGTTGAGTCTGTCTTTTGCCTGTGACCATAAGTGGTGAGGTGGTGAGCAAAAACCCCTCCCACTCCTTATTTTGTCTAGGCCCTTTTGTGGGCATCCTGGTGCTCAGTTGCCCACTGGGCTTAAACCATGACAGGCAGCATTCAGTATTGTCCTTAAAGGGATACCTGCTTTTTACAGCTGACAAGAGTTGCCTCCAGAGGCTGAGAACTCTTTGCCTGTCCACAATTGCCTTGTCAATGCCTGCATTTCTGGGCAGGGATCGCAACTGCTTAGCTTGGTTGCTATTCAGCTCTATCGTATCAGCACCATTTTCCTAGCAACGGAGCAACCAGGTGATAAGTGACTCTTTTTCAAAACGGCTAAAGTCCTTTCTCACATTTCAGGAAAAGGAATGAACGGCCACCCATTGCTCCTCCTCCTCATCCAGTGTTGTCTCTGTTTTAGAAGGACCCTCTCCTTGATCTCTGTCATCTTCCACTGCGTTATCTGGTTTGTCCTCCTCTGACAGGTCTCATTGAGAAGGACTCTCTTGTGAGCCATCATCTCTCACATAGCAATCTATCTTTAGTAGGACTTTCTTCCCTGTTTGAGAAGGACCCCCTCCTATATCATCACAGAATCATAGAATCATTATGATTGGAAGAGACCTCTAAGATCATCAAGTCCAACCATCAACCTAACACCACCATGCCCACTAAACCATGTCCTGAAGTGCCACATCCACGCGCTTCTTGAACACCTCCAGGGATGGTGACTCCACCACCTCCCTGGGTAGTCTGTTGCAATGTTTGACCACTCTTTCAATAAAGAAATTTTTCCTAATATCCAATCTAACCCTCCCCTGGCACAACTTGAGGTCAATTCCTCTTATCCTGTCACTAGTTACATGGAAGAAGAGACCAACACCCACCACTCTACAACCTCCTTTCCCATAGCGGTAGAGGGCTTTAAGGTC
>NW_010205462.1:0-464 GCF_000695765.1 Mesitornis unicolor
CTCCTTCACTAAGACGTGCTTAAGTAGCCAATCAAAGCTTCTGGCTATGCCATTATGTGTTTGGATATCTCGTCCACTTCCGCCTCCAATTTTTGTGGCTGCTGGTAGGAGCCATCTCTCCAATGGAAACGGTCAAGCTCTTATCACACACCAAAGATGCTAGGACTGAAGACTGTTGCTGGCTCTTGTCTTTTCTATTAAGACAACTTGTTGCCTCACAAAGATTTTAGTTCTGCTGCCATGGGATGCCGACATTTGCCACCAGGCTCTCTCTGGAACTGCCAAGAGACGGTTTCAATATGGCAAACATTCGACTTTAACTCACACCTGAAAGGGGTTTGGACTAAAAGTCCTTCCTGGATCTCTCCTTCCCTAGGACGTGCTAATGTAGCCAAAGAAAGCTTTGACCTATGCCATTCTGTGTTAGTGTAAATCCTCCACGTTCGCCTCCAATTCTTGTGGCT
>NW_010205463.1:0-5491 GCF_000695765.1 Mesitornis unicolor
AGCCATGCCCAGCCAGCTTCTGCAGGAGGATACTAAATCTACCATAGAGAATTACATACCCAGGCTAAAAATGCACATCTAATTAAGCATTTCTGGGTAAGTATTGCAGGAGAAAAAAGCTAGAAATGAAAGTATGTAGTATTTTATGGGGGAAAAGTTAAAAAATTTTCTTTATAAGAATTACTTAAGTGAGAAGCATTGGAAATTGTGCCCCCTAGAACTGAAAAGAATGGGGTTGCTCTTACTGCTTCTTCTTATATGCTTTATTTCTAGTTTTAAAAAATAATTCAGGTAGAAACTCTCATGGATGATAAGTAATTGTTTCTGTTTTCCTGGAGTTAACTTGGTCTGAACCACTACATCTAGGCAGTTGTTCAACAACCATTGCTGTTGCAGGCTTCACACTGAGAATTGGCTCTTGTGTGATAAAACAAAAAGCCTACACATGTTCTACTCAGTGCTCTTCTATGTTTATTCTCTTTACAGCAATCTAAATCTCCTCTTGGCTTTCATTAAGCAAGTTCTTCTTAAGCTAAGTAAATAAAACTGTGTCTCTTGCTACATAATCCCTTTGTGAGCACCAAGAAAGGTCTTCAAAAATACTCTTACATTCTTTTATAAGCAAGATTATTTTAAACAAATTTTCGCAAGTATGTGAAATTTTACTGCTCTTAAATACAGTCTGAAGACTCTGTTTTTAAAGTATAAAAAATATTAGTAGTGTTGTTGTAGCATGACATACTGTAAACCAGAAAAAAGCAGGCAGTTCAGAGTATCTGCTCAAGAGAAACACAGTTAAAACATTAGAGATCTCAAGAGATATGCAAAAAACTGTCTGCTTTAAATTGTTATGGTAGTACTCAATTTTATTTAAAAGGAATACGTGATTTAAATACTACTATTATAGTATATGTAATTGTTTTAATAATAGGTGAAGTCTAAACTGTACTCAGTATTCAGCTGGTTTTATTATCTCCTTTGCCCTTTTGGATGAATTTTCAGTAAGAACAGCTTTACTTTTAAATTTTTTGTGCTGTATATGCAGGCACTTATATTTTGTTAGACCCAAGTTCTCTTTATCATTTATGAATATTTAACTGTTTCATTGTCACATTATCCCATTATGAATGTCCCAGACCCCATTTTTTCTTCCCACAAGTAAGGAAGAATAAATGCTAGAAAACATCTAATCAGCTTTTGAAAGCCATTTGCAGGGGTGAATACAGGGAAGATTAGTTTGTGCAGTTACTAATAATGAACAAAAGAGTAGTCCAGAAGAGTAGGAGACTCCTGTTCCTATCTGATTTGGTCTAATAAAATGTTTGGAGACTGATACTGGACAGTCTCTGACAAAGTGAAGGAGACCATGTATTCTCCTTTCCTCAAGTTGCAATGTGTCCTTACATTTTGTCAACACTAGAGTCATGGAAGATGAAGGAAATACTAACTTGTTATTAATTGAAATCTTTGTTCAGGTCCCTTGGAGGTTCTCAGTCTCCTCAGATCATTTCCCTCCTCCTTAGCACAGAAATCTTCAATATAGGTCTGACTGTCCATCTATAATGCAGTTCATATGTTTTCTTCCTGCTAGAACCAATTTCATGTTGTGCTTTTGTGACCTGAGATTCAATGCATCAGCTTGTAATTAGACAGGTCTAACAATTTGATATGAACTAACAGAAAATAGAGAGGGAAAAAGGTATAGTTATTAAAAGAGAATACATGCTGCCTATTTACTAACCAGAGGTAGAAATGTAAACATTGATTTTAAAAATCTAAAATTGTTTATTTAGCCCTTAATAAGTTTGCTGGTAGTTTTCCCCATTATTCACCTGTAATCTTACCTGGTGTCCTCCATTCTGGATCATTTTCTAGGTAAAGAACAGCTCAGGAGCTACAGAAGAGTTGCCAGAACAGATAAAATGCCTTAATTGCTTGGAGAGGTTGTTTGGGTTTTTTGTTATGTTATGGCTTTTTAAAAGCAAGGGAAGATTTTTTGTTTGTTTTGGATGACTGTTGTAAGTTAAGTTCTAGAAGTAGCAGAACAGCAGTAACATAAAATTTACCCTGTTAGGTAAGATGCCTCTTACGTAGTTTTTAGTATTTATTCTTTCCTGAGATAGTGTGATTTTGAAGGAAAAAATAATTTTTAATTTGTACCTAGTTGCTGTGAGAAGAGAATCTTCTGTACTTGTTCATGAGCTTTGAGTTTTTTCACAAACAAAACCTGTGAGAGATAATTGTGTGTCCTGTGTTCTGTCCTTTGTATTAAGATGTGTTACTTAAGAATCTGTGTTACTTAAGACTTAAGGTGTTGTGTCTTACTGAGCTTATTCATCTTCATTCCTTTTTGGAACACATGATATATCAAAATATCTGAAGATTACAAGAGCTATATTGAGGAGGAAATAGGAATAATTTTGAGTTGATTGAGGTCAAAAGATTAATTAATTATTTCAATTATTTGTGTGCCAAGTAGAACACTTCTGTTTGAAAATATCTTAAGATTGTAATAGAAAACACACTTTAAACACAGAGAAGATGTGCATAAATTGTATGAAAGCTGAATAAGGTAGAGGTGAAGCTGCTGCAGCTCTATGACCCCACGTCCAGAAACTAAGGATGAGCACACACACGTGAATATGTACAACCAGTAACTGGACTTAGATGTAGTATCAGACTCACTGTAATCAGTAGTGGATCCTGTGTCTTCTCAGCTCAAGTTGACTCACTTGCATGCACACACACATGTATACATGCATACGCAGACACACGCACACACACACACACACACACACAGAGCTGTCTCAAGTCTCTCCAGTAGCTGGCACAGAGTCCCTGGCCCCTCCAGTAACCATCTCTTCAACTCTGTTTTTTCCAGTTCTTTACCCATACTTATAGCCTCTTTGATCTCTGCCTCCCAGTCCACTTAACCAACTCATCAGCCAGTCTAGCATAATGATGTGTGCTGGTGACATGTGCTGACACATGCACCCTCATGTGCTCCAGTGGTGGTCCGCAGGCACGTGTCCCCTTTAAGCCCTGGTCCCACTCCAGTTGCTGCTACTCATACACACTCATATCCACATGGACTCAGATAGATAGCCTCTCACACAGGAAAATAGCCAGAAATTGACTTTAATAAGAAGACAGGACAGATCAGGCACAGGGCATGGTCAGATAAGCACAGTGACCAGACCCTGCTTATATGTTATCAGAATTTTTTACTTGTTCCTCTATTTTCGCACATTTGTTCCTCTACAGTCAACCTTCAGTTCCAAAGCTGCCTGAGAGCCTTTCTCTGTCCTGACAGTGATGGGTGTCTGCACCAGCCATGGAGACATCCATCTCCTGTGAAATCCTGGGTAGAGGCCAGGTACCCATCAGCCATGTGCCTCTGTCCTCCTTCGTTTTGTCACATAACCCAAGGAAAGGATTTGATCTTCTCATCAGATAGAAATTGATTTCTTTGTTTAACCATGTTGAATGCAGATTGCTCTGGTTGATTCTAGTACATGCACTCCCCATGCCAAATACAAATAAAAACTCTAAATAAAACAACAATTCCCTTAATAATTTAGGTGTGTCTTCAGTTTATAAGGTGTAACCAAAGTGGTACTGGAAAAATATGAGCTGGTTGGAGCTTTCTGGATGAAAAGCATGACAATCAAGGATCCCTATAGTGGCACTGAAAGGAGCTTAAACTACTTACTTGTCTGTCTACAGTAGTGATATTTTTTTTATATTGTTGATAAATCTCCAAAACAGGTATTGTGATGTCCCTATATAAGGACAAAAGCAAAGGTGAACTTTCCTCATGCCTCATAATGACAGTGGGGACCGAACTGAGAACAAATTCTCTTTCCTACCTTCCAAATCATACTGTCCACAAACAAAGTCTGAGGAAGTAATGCATGTGTAGAAAATTCTTTAGTTTTCAAACCATGAACATTTACAATGGGCTAAATGGAAAATGTATTGGAGTGCTGGTTTATGAAAGGGTGATAATATGTTAAAATGCAAGCTGCCACCTTTTGTCCCTTCAGAGAGCATAAACACAAGGTCATCTCATTAAATTATGGGCAGCTTGTACCATCATTTTAGAATTTAGTATTCAATGAATGCATATATAAATATGAATTTATAAATAAACATCATCTTGACAGTGTGTCTAAAATAAAACTTATTTATCACCCGTAAAATAATAAGGTGATGACTTAATGGACTGGAAAAAACTCTGAATGTTTCTTTATTAGCTAGTTTTCTGAAAGCTCTGTTAACCTGGAAATAGAAAATTACCTAACTGTTGGGGTTTTTTTGCATATCTTTTGTATGCAAATGAAGACCCTATTGCCTTGAAATTTGGTTAGAGTAAAAAATAGCTTAAAGCACAGGCCTGAACCAGGGAAAAAATATTTGAAAACAACTCAACTGCAGATGTTCAGTAACTATTTCATTTATAAAACAAAAAATGTACCAAAACACAGGTGCCCTTTTAAAATTCTTTATAGAATTTAGTTTTAATCTCCAATTTTAGAACTTTTCTACACCTGACTTTAAGATAATACAATTACGTTTTCTTTAGTAGCCACCATTGGTCCATTTCCCAATTTTGTTTTGCTTCTTCGCCACATAAACAGAAGAGGAATAGAGAACACAGTTAAGGTTTAATTCAGTCAATATTTGGGATTTTTGAAATGCAACTTGGAAAAAAAGTATACTCTATTCCTTTTTCTGCAGTTTCCAGTGATTTCTCAGACCAGAAATAACACACTGTACAGGACTGCTCTATATTTTAAGAAGTTTTTTTCTCTAGTGTTTGTGGTGGTTTGGAAATCCATGAGAATATACTGCATGTTGGCTATAACAGCTGCCTTCAAATAGGGCAGGGGAAAGGAAATACACAAGCACAGCCCTTTCCAAACAGAAAATGAACATGGTTTCTAGAGACTCATGCCAGTGAGCTCCAGCAGAAGCTCGGGTAGTGAGTAATGTGAGTAATAATAGTAAGAGGATGCTCTGTACTGACTGAGATCTGGTGGGATCTTATTAGCAAGCAGAGTGGCTGGTGGGAAAAGAAACCTTTTCAGTTTCCACTGCAGCAGGTGGTGGGCTGGAGCACCAAGAGGTGGGTGGTGGCTGTGTTTGCACCTTATTCACTAGCCTCCTCATGGTGATCTCCTAACCTTCTCCACCCTTTCCAGTCCCTTATTGCACACTTGTGTGTTCAAAGAATACTGTAACTCCTGTCATCACACTTGCTAGATTACTGATAAAAAAAAAACAACAACAAAAGAAAAACCAAAAACCTGTCAACCCTTTTAAAAGTAATAGCTGCAAGCATTATATAGACTTAAAAAAAATATGTTAAACATCTACAGCTTGTCTTCTCTCTCTCTTCTGCAACTTAGCTTGACATAAACACAGTTGAAGATGCCAGGTAAAACTTTTCTGTTTTGGGAGAAGGGTCACAAATGGCCAGAAGGGAAAG
>NW_010205463.1:5522-15454 GCF_000695765.1 Mesitornis unicolor
AGGTGACCAGGAATGTAAAGGTGAATAGGTGAATAAGGAAAAAGAGCTGAATTTTAGAAATCAGTTATTTTATAGTTCTTAGTTTTAATAGTACACTTTTTTTTTTTACCATCTCTACTCCTTTTTGTTTTGCTAGTCTGGACTAAAATTTGATCTATGCTACCTCAGTTCCTCTTAAATATGAGTGACTGCTTGGAAAGGGAATGCAAATCTTCATATAAAAAAAAGGCATTCAGAATTAAGAACATAATTATATTTATGGGAAATATCTCACATTCTTTTTAACATGCTGGGATGCTTTTTTCTAATACCTTCGATATAACTTGAGTTATGGTTTAAGCCTAGTATGCGACTAAGCACCATGAGGCCTCTTGCTCTCTCTCCCTTACCCTCCCTGGTGGGATGAGGAGAAAAAAATTATAACTAAGTGCTCGTGGGCCAAGAAAATGGACAGGGAGGGTTTGCTCACCTCTTATGTTCACATGCAAAAGACAGACAACTTGGGGAGAAAATAAAACAATCTGATTTGTTACCAGAAACATCAAAGTAGAATAGTGAAAGATACAATCAGATCTTAAAATCAACACCTTTCTGCACCTCTCCCTTCCTCCTGGGCTTGTCTTTGTTCCTGGTCTTTTTATCTCCTCCTCCCAGCAACACAGGGGGGCAGGAATGGGGGTCACAGTTCATCTCGTGCAGTTTCTGCCACTCCTTCCTCTTCAAGAGTAGGAAGGATTCCTTGCACTTTTCTGCTTCCATGTGGTGTCCCTCCCACAGGAGAAGTCCTCTATGAACTTCTCTGTGCGTCTGCCCACGGCTGCAGTTTCCTCAGACTGCTCCAGTGTGGGCTTCCCTTCTGCATGATACAGTCCTTCCCACAGACTGCTCCAGTACAAACTCCCCATATAGTCATGGCCTCTGTGGCTGCAGCCACCTTGTCATGTTTATCTCTGCTCCACTGTTGAATCACCATGGGCTGCAGGTGGGTCAATCTGCCTTCTCACCACAGGTTGAATGGGAACCTCTGCTCCGGTACACCTCCTCCCCCTCCTTTCTTCACTGACCCTGGGATTTGCTCAGTTGTTTTTCTCACATCCCACTCCTATCTCTGCAGCAGGTTTCTTCTGCTGGTTCTTGATGAATTCCCAGCTTTTTTTTGGGCTGGAGCTGCTGTGGGGCTTGAGCTTAAGTTGTGGCTGGACCAAGTTAGCCATGCTGGTTGCTGCCAGAGGCAAGAGAGGGTAGGCCGTGTGCTGTGCCCTTCTTAAATACATCATTTGCAGAGATGCTAATTGGCTTGACCTTGATGAGAGGTGAGTCTGAAACTGGAGGCAGAGGAACTTCTAGTAGCTACTTACAGGAGCTCTCACTATAGCCTCTCCCCCACTACCAAAAAAACCCTTCACAGAAACCAAATAGAAAGTGAAAGATCAGAAAAATCTGTCAACATGTTTCTGAGACACATTTAAATGAAATTGGAAATATACACAATGTTTGATAAAACTCACCAAAGGTAGTAGGAGGAAAGATATTCAATGAAGAGTAGTATGCATACACCAAAAAGCAGTTAGAGAAAAAGTAAAGGAAAACATGTACTGGACGTGATCTGAATGGAAGCTTTGTAGTTCATTTTTGTCTCATTGGGACTTTTCGTGTTTCCAAACTTAAGGGAGAATAATGGAATACTGTGTATTGTACCTGCCCTTGTAAGTGTTTGTCTTTCAGATACCTAAAACTAATTTTTCTCATTGTAGGATTTGTCACTTTAATAAGTTGCTTATGTATAGCACTGTAACAGTTATTGCTAAAATACAGTATCTGAAAAAGTATTTAGGACATGCATTATAAGAGAAAGCAAGAGCAACAGAGAAGACATGAAATGTATTTTTATCAAAACACATTATGAGACCCTAAGGATTTTTTGTGGAAAGTAAGTAGAAATTCATACTGCATAATAAGCAAGAGGCTTTTAGAATTGTTCACATGAACCTGGATGCTAGAAACTGTCAAAAAGAAAGAAACTTGATAAATTTAATTTGATTAACCTGCTTGTTTTTCCCTCTAAAATGTCGTGTGGGAATGTGTGATCACAGGACATAGCATCCACTGACAGAGTTAGAAAACCATCTACTTCAGCAATTTAGGTATGAGTTTCTAGGGCTTCTGTTGTCAAAGGATCTGGATACCTCAAAAATCTCAATTACTTATCCTCACGGCAACTAAAGTGAAGACTACATTGTGTCTTGGTTCTCATCTGTGAAATGGTCTCTTAAACGTCCTTTAATCTCCCTGAAGATGTTTTAACCATCACAGAGTATAGGATAAGACTTGCAAATGAGATCCCTTATTGTAGCATTATTTCTCTGAGTTACTGAAAAAAAAAAAAGCTTAAGAGGGAAAGCACACCATGATAAAAGAGTTATGATCTAACATTTAGTGTGACTGTGCATCTTCTCAGTAGGTTAGTCATTTTACCATGAAGTTTACTATACTTACACAGGTAAATACTTAGTGCAGGTGTGTGAACCATGAACATACTTTTGTTTGAGACTTTTATCATGTAAAGTTGGTATTGAAAATGCTAGGTAATAGTCATGAGTCTATACAATTCCTAAGAGTGCCACCTATTTCTTGTAGACTTCACTATAGCATGATTTAACTTCTTGACTCTCATTTTTCAAGGAATGCAATTATTTTATCATAAAATTTTATTTCCTGCTGGAACTTAATTTTGGGTTAGTGAGACATGGGGGTTTTTTTTAATATTAGGTATTTGTCAACAAGACTATTAATTACTAAATAAAAATGGAGCAGCATTCTGGATGTCAGTAAAATCCTGAGAATATTTTCTTCTTTCCAATGATCATCCCACAAAATAAAGGTGTTGCCCAAATAATAAACCAGATTCATTTTTTATTGGACACTTCTAATACAATCTTTAATCTTCATTTCTATTCTGGCTACTGGAAAATAGCCCCATAAAATTGTTAATTTGCCTTAGAGATATACAGCAAATTCAGTAAGAATTTGTCGTCAATCAGGTAAATCTTATAAATTTGGAATTTGCTGTAGGTGGCTAAGTTTTGTAAGACATTGGGTACACTCAGTGTTGTGTTCTAACTCAAAATTACATGCTAAATTTATTTAAAGCTCAAGAACTCATCTAAATTTTGTGACATAAAAACTTCACCACTTTAAGTCTTTATTAACATATGTTGATACTTTATTGGTTCATACTGTGAACCCCCAGCACATCTCTGGTTTTTCTTAGCCTCAGCTGATTAAATTAGTAAAGCCCTCTAGCTGTTGCCTAAAGTGTAACAAGAAACGATGAAGAAACCTTCCTGCTGTTTCCTACCATAATGGTTGTAGGAAGGCCTTACTGCTCTTCATCAGACTGTCAAATGTGCCAGATTGTCGACATGAGCAGTCCTTCTCAGTCCTACAGTTTCAGTGAAACAGTATTGTTAGAGATCTGACTGCTGTATTTCTTCAGCTATGAATGGAGTTCATGCAAGTTGTGGCTTTCACTGAAGTTTCTTAATAGGACTAAAAGAATTGTGTGCATCCTTGCACTTAGCTCCCCAGTCCTCTCCACAGTTGGGTAAAAGGTTTTCCGTGATATAAGAAGAGAGCAGGAGAGGAGTACAGAGAG
This sequence comes from Mesitornis unicolor, assembly GCF_000695765.1. Classification (NCBI taxonomy): domain Eukaryota; kingdom Metazoa; phylum Chordata; class Aves; order Mesitornithiformes; family Mesitornithidae; genus Mesitornis; species Mesitornis unicolor. Next base: position 9,178 of record NW_010205463.1, read on the forward strand.
AGGCAGCACAAATTATTCTTTACTGAGAATAAGCTTCATAGTCTCCGGATATTTACATGTGAACAATGTACAATATACACCTGAAGTTTATAAGCGGAAAAAAAAGAAAGAAAAAATTAAATTAGAAAATTCTGAGTTTTGAAGCAGAAGAAATTAAGACTGAAGAAATTCTGTTCAGTCTTTTTATACATGGGTATTTTGAATTATATCTTCCAGTCTCATGGTCCCAACTTTTATTAGGTCTTCAGAAGAAGTTAATGATTTTGAATACAAGCTGTACTTTTTTAGCTACTGAGACAGCATTTCCTGCTCACAAGTGACTCTCATCTGAAAGCATTTCTCAATTTGACATTTTTGAGAGTGCATTTGCTGCATGTCATTGACTTTCAGCTCAAAACTGTTTGAATTTGCACTTGATATTATGAGGTTTTTAAACTGTTTTCCCCGCAGAGAAACCAAGAAAAAATCTTGCTGTGTTCTGGCTTGTTTTGTAATGCATTTCATTGTACAAACCTAAAACTACTGGCATCATGTTTAATGACTTTCTATAGATTCAGAGAATCATTATTTGTTCAAACTAGTTTGTGCTCTCCTTCAAGACCTTTACTTTTCATCTAGGTTTTTCCGTTTTTTGGGGGGACATAATTCAAAATAAAATGTGAGATTGCTCCTTTTGGATGAAAAACTGAAATGTTGAGACATAAATAGAGAACTAAGTGAAATTATCTATGCTGTTTCAACAGCAGAACACTTGTCTTTAAATTACATTCCCACTTTTCTTGTTGGTATCAGTGATCCTGCTCAGTTGAAACTGAGGTCAGAGTTTTGCCTTACCATTCATAAAACATAAGAGGTTCCGGCTGGCTTTCCTATCAGCAAATCAGCTATGCAAGGCCATCAGAAATAAACAGGAAAAAAGTAAAACTAGCTTAGTCAGTTAAATAAGTAGATAATTGATGATTCTATATTTGTAAGATCTATTTAAAAGAAAAATACCAAATGTCAATAGACACATTTTATGAGTTGAATCCACTACCTTACAACTCATTAAACTTTTAAGACAAATTGTACACCATTTTAAGGACTTAAACTGGTTCAAGGGCTTGGCTGAGTTAAAACAGCTTAATCGAGTTTCATCATGTTAAATTAAGCTGATACACAGGCAGGAACCTAATTAAGAAAGTCCTACATAAGCAGTATCAGATCTGCTTCTTGTATATTATCTATCACATCTTGTTTATTTGAGAAAGAAATAAAATGTTACTATTAACTGTCATTTAATCAACTCTGCAGATCTAGCTCAGCTTAGGGATGGTAGGAATGAACCATTATATTCCTGTTAGCATTGTTAACAACGTTCTGCATTTGCAGGTTGTCCCTGTGGGTTGCTGCTGAAAGGTTTTTCTGTAGTCCCACAGGTGCAGGGGGCATTGTGTGACAACAACAGGCTTTGCATTTGTGAGTGGAGGTCAGGTTTAATTTTGGAGGAGAGGTAGGGCAATTTTTTTTTCTTTTATTTAACTTTAAAATTGATAGAACTTAAGGTGTAAATATTTTGAACTATATACTGAGCCTTTTCTGCAATTTATAATAACTGTCATTAAAAGGGACTCAAGCTTGGAATTTTCAAATGCTAAAAAATAAGAGATAAAGTATTTTAACTACTCAAGAACTCATTTAATTTGAATCAAAACAGGTATCTTAGAGCCTTAAACTGAAACAATGTTAGCTAAAGGGCTTTCATAAAAGGATTAATTCCATGAGAATTAACTAAATGTTAAGCTCTTAAAACATCCTGACCTGTTAGGGTGAGCTTAAGTACCTGAATTCATCAGTAATGCCTTAGTTAAATAAGTTCAGTGCTAAAGTGCCTTACAGACACTTCAAAAAGTGAAGTATTTTCTCTTTAATTTTTGTCATAATTAGGTCAACTTAATTAAAAAATTATTGAGGTCTCTGAGAAATTAGAAAATTGAGAAATCTCCATATGCTGTCAAATTGGAAGCTGCATTTTTTGAAATGTTAGTTTAATAAAAACTTGGAAGGTGTAAAATCCAGAGAATGTGTTAAGTAAGAACAAAAAAATAAAGACTCTGCTAAATAAGATTTTGGAGGACACCAGTCTATGTAAGATGAGAAAGTCAAATAATCAAGACTATATTTGTAAGACACCTTTCAGTGGCTTTCTGGGGTTTTGGAGACTGGAAAGAGAAAGGAAGAGAAATAATATCTAATCAGAACATCCAAAATTGTGCAAAGTTAGTGCAGATAATGAAAAGAGAAGGAAAATCAGGAATAGTCTGTTAGAAGCAGGACAAGTATTCTCAGGAGAAAAAAAAAGAACATAGAATTGTAAAAATATACTGTATTAATTTGTAGAGAAAAATATATCAAACCAACAAAAATCTAAAATTCACCTGAAATTTAATGAATTTGCCTGAGAAACTTTGCAATTTCCTACTGAAATTTTGTCCTAAGTAGTAATAGTCAGTTTTGGGCTGACCTTGAAACAACTGAAAACAATTGCCTCATGTCTTGCACTGACTTTAGCAGTTGTTATTATATTTGCTGCAAGGCCAAGACCTGATATTTTAGTGAAATACAAATATCTAGTAGGAATTCTGAAGTATTTACGGAAAGTAAATATTTTTCTCTCTAAAATTATAATTTTAATTGAATGAAATCTGGTTGTACTGGTTTACTTAAACTGTTTGCATAAAAACAAGAGAATACTCCAAACAGATAAGTTCACTACTGTTTAGACATATTTTAAAGCCTTGTCTTACCCTTGATGTGCAATAGACTATCAACCTGGTTTATGCCATCATGTTTGTAGGAGAAAGGCTCCATAAATCATCAGTAGAAGGGTGAAATGTGTTTGTATGCAAATGCAGCACTCTCTTTGCATTCTCTTCTTTAATAATTTGTGTATTTCTCCTGCTTGAATGTGTATTTGTGCATATACTGTTACTGTTATGAACTGCTGGTTCTGTGTTGTGCATTATGAGTTGTGATCTTACAATCCTGAGCAAAATTAATGGGCCAATGAGAAATCCATTTAGAAACATGAACAGCAATAGTTATTGCAAGAAAGGATATCAATTGACTAGGTCCCAGTCGTGATTATCAAACTTGATTGCATCTTTAGTTATGCAAACAAGTGAAATTGTAACATCACTGGAGACCATTTATTTATAGCTCTCACAAAGGAGCTGAAATTCTGGAAACTTGGAAAATTCAGTGCAGAAAGGCAAGTTAACTTATTTATATCAAGCCACTCTACTATACCATCTGTGTTTTCTGATACTTATGAAAACTATTGCTGTAGTTAAAATTGATGACAAAATGTAATTTTCAAGGAAAACAACTGTAAAGCTATTATCCTTGACTTTTTTTTGAAAAATTTCCATAGCAACTTCAGCTTTACCATAAGACCGCTGTTTCATATTTGATATTAATTTCATTCTTGTAGGAATAGAATGATCTGAGGAGAAAGGAATTTGGTGCAACTCAGGTCTTGGGGACAAGTAGCTTTCAAGAGCCACAGTTAAAACAAGAACATAAAAATTATTATATATTTTTTTAAAGTAGTCTAGCTTGATGAAAATACAATTCAGTCAGTATCAACTTGTTGAAAAGATCTTCATAAGGTTCCTATTACAACTAACACTCAGATGTTGCTTAAAAATATGACTAGAAAAACCTAACAGAATATTATCTTATCTCCAGCTGAAAGACATTAAATATTTGATAGTGTTTGACAATGTAAACATATTTAATTGATAAAAACTAACTTAATTTCATTAGAATTTTAACATTCATGATTACAACTGTAATTTGATACTAAATTATTACATATGAAAATTAAATTTGGTTTTGTATGCTTATCCTGTTCAATTTAATCTGCAGACACTAATCACTAGAAGAGATAACATTAAAAAATTTTTTTAAGCTTAGGTTCTCTAATGCAGTACATTACATGTTTTATGTAATTGTTTACGAAGTGCCTTTATTTGCACTTGTTGGCTAATAAGATCTTAGGTTTTAAACCTTCAGATACATTTTACTGCAAATTGTGTGATGAATGCATTCTGGAGTCTTTTGACATATTCTTGGTAATTGATGGTGGGTATCATTAAGGATAGTAAGCTAATATTTTTAGCATTATACCTTAAGTCTAAACTCTAAATTAAATATTGCCTCATTAAATAGTATCCTTTTTATAATAAACTGTTCCTTGGCTTTTTTGATGGGAAAAACAAGATATCGGCAACTTCAGGCTCGATTCTGTCATTAGAAGATTTTGAGCAGTATAGCATTAATCAAGGGATCAGATTAAATCCAGTGGATCTGTTTCTATGCAGAAAAACTTATTCCTAGTTTCATGCTGGGAAAAATAATGTAATCTTACACAATTATAAATACATACTTGATTTAACAAATAGTCATTTAGATAGATTTATCAAGTCTCTCAGCAGCTAAATGCTCCTATTTTGACACATAAATTAGCAATCTCATTTTCTGAAATGCTGGCAGCTGCCAATTTTTGATAGAAATCATTACAAAATTTAAAATAAAATTGAATGTTTCCTGTATTGTTGATATCCCTAAACTGAAAGCATGACCAATCTTTAAACACCTGGTTTTAAACCCACTCCAAACTGAAACAAATTAGAAAATTTCCACTGAATTCACCTGATTGTGAACTGGTATTTAACAATTACTGGGTTATTACTTTGTAATGAATGTATAGTCATATTTTTTATACAACTCTGCTTTACACCTGTAGTATGATTATTGGATCTGCTTTTCACAGTCTAACTGCTCTGAGTAGCTAAAAAGTATGGTAGGTCATAGATAAGTGTTCTAGTTGTTGGTAAAAAGAATCTCACCAAGTGGGAATGTAGTAGGTCAATAGAAGGATAGGTGTAATTTTTGTAAATCCATATGGATACAAAAAGCTATTTTTGTATTCATATCAATGAATTAAATAAAAGTAAATTAAGAAGCATACACACAATTATGTTCACTACTTTAAAAATAAGTGAACTAACTTTATCACATAAGAAAGTTAATCGAGTCCATGCATCTACAAAAGTTTGACATGACCATCTTCATCTCCTTTTTGTAACTCTTCATCATCATTGACAGCCCCCAGAGTTCACTTTTACTCTTTGCAGGTCAGTCCAGTTGGGCAGTTAAAGGTAGGGCTGCCAGGAATAGTGACATCTTGGTTTAATCTAATTAATTTAGATAATGAAGACAGTAGGGGAAAAGAAAGAATTATAATGCATGGCATCTTCCCTGAGCGATGGAAAGAGAATTTGTCAGAAAGATTCTAGGGACATTTGAACAGTCAGAATTAAAATTCAAACCGCAAAAATCTTCTTTTGCCAAATGTACCTGTGCAGTAATCACATGCATGTGAAGGATGTACAGTAGAAGGCTTCTTTTCTTGTTCAGCTCACCTCCTATTTAAACTCTCTTGTCAAAAATACCAGTAGGCTTTCTCTTGTATGCAAGAGTAAATATTTCATTTCCTCACATATTTTAATGTTTTCTTTTGCTGGTTTTGAAGAGAACACTGTTATGACAAAGTTCTATTTTTAATGTTTTTTTAGAAAGTTATAACTGATTAATCTTTGAGAGAAGAGTTGATCTTGGAGTTTGCATACTACACTGAAGTTAAGAAGATACTGATTTTCTCACAGACAGTTAAAGTGACATAAGACAACTTTGTTCCTAGGAGTGTATAAAGAGAATTTTTCACATATTTTAACTGTATTGAGCAGGAGCTACACCATTTTTGAAGTGATACCTAATAATGTATATTGGTCACTTCATGGCTCATTTAGATAAGTCCTTTTCATGGTTGCCCTGAAGAAACTGATTCTTACATAAACAAGATTCAGAATTTTATATTTCAAAGCTAGGTATAAAATTAGAGAAAAGTTTCTTGTTTCACTTTTAGATATATGAAGTTATCGTCCACAAGTTTTTTATGACACTTGCTTATAAAAACTTGTCGTGGTTTAGGCCCAGTGCACAACTGAGCACCACAATGCCCCAAAAAAGGGCTAGTCAAAATAAGGACTGGAAGGGCTTCTCACCACTTAAACAGGTCACAGGCAAAAGACAGACTCATCATAAGGAATAAAAACCAAAACAATTTTAATTTGTTACCAACATCAGAGTAGAACAATGAGGAGATACAACCAGATCTTAAAATCAAAACACCTTTGTCCCACCCTTCCCTTCTTCTCAGGCTCAGCTTTTG
>NW_010205464.1:0-2712 GCF_000695765.1 Mesitornis unicolor
GGGTGCCCCCCCATACCCATGGGTGCCCCCCGTGTAATTTGGGGTGCCCCCCACCCACCCCAGATCAAGCGGTCGGCGCGGATGTGCGGGGAGTGCGAGGCGTGCCGGCGCCCCGAGGACTGCGGCCACTGCGACTTCTGCCGGGACATGAAGAAATTCGGGGGCCCCAACAAGATCCGCCAGAAGTGCCGCCTGCGGCAGTGCCAGCTGCGCGCCCGCGTGAGTCCCGTGTCCTTAGCATGTCCTTAGCGTGTGCTTGGCGTGTGCTTGGCGTGTGTGAGACGTGGCCTTGTCACAGCCCTGGTATCAGCTCAGATTGGTGTTGATGTGGAGCTAGGGCCTGGTTTCTTGATGTCTTAGTGTGTTCTTAGCGTGTTCTTGGCACGTAGTTAGCATGTTCTTGGCATGACCTTAGCGTGTGTGAGACATGGCCTCATCATGGTCCTGGTATCAGCTCAGATTGGTGTTGATGTGGAGCTAGGGCCTGGTTTCTTGATGTCTTAGTGTGTTCTTAGCGTGTTCTTGGCACGTAGTTAGCATGTTCTTGGCATGACCTTAGCGTGTGTGAGACATGGCCTCATCATGGTCCTGGTATCAGCTCAGATTGGTGTTGGTGTGGAGTTAGGGCCTGGTTTCTTGATGTCTTGGCGTGTCCTTAGCGTGTTCTTAGCATGTGCTTGGTGTGTGTGAGATGTGGCCTCATCATGGCCCTGGTATCAGCTCAGGTTGGTGCTTTTATAGTGTTAGGGCCTGGTTTCTTGATGTCTTGGCGTGTCCTTAGCGTGTTCTTAGCATGTGCTTGGTGTGTGTGAGATGTGGCCTCATCATGGCCCTGGTATCAGCTCAGATTGGTACTTTTATGGTGTTAGGGCCTGGTTTTTTGATGTCTTAGCATGTCCTTAGTGTGTTTTTGGTGTGTTCTTGGCATGTTCTTAGCATGTAGTTAGCATATGCTTAGTGTATTCATGACATGGCCCCATCACAGCCCTGGTATCAGCTCAGATTGGTGTTGATGTGGTGTTAGGGCCTGGTTTCTTGATGTCTTAGGGTGTCCGTTCTTAGCGTGTTCTTGGCACGTAGTTAGCATGTTCTTGGCATGACCTTAGCGTGTGTGAGACATGGCCTCATCATGGTCCTGGTATCAGCTCAGATTGGTGTTGGTGTGGAGTTAGGGCCTGGTTTCTTGATGTCTTAGTGTGTTCTTAGCGTGTTCTTGGCACGTAGTTAGCATGTTCTTGGCATGACCTTAGCATGTGTGAGACGTGGCCCCATCACAGCCCTGGTATCAGCTCAGATTGGTGTTGGTGTGGAGTTAGGGCCTGGTTTCTTGATGTCTTAGCGTGTCCTTAGCATGTTCTTGGTGTGTTCTTGGCATGTTCTTAGTGTGACCTTAGCATGTTTGTGATATGGCCCCATCACAGCCCTGGTATCAGCTCAGATTGGTACTTATGTGGTGTTAGGGCCTGGTTTTTTGATGTCTTAGCATGTCCTTAGTGTGTTTTTGGTGTGTTCTTGGCATGTTCTTAGCATGTAGTTAGCATATGCTTAGTGTATTCATGACATGGCCCCATCACAGCCCTGGTATCAGCTCAGATTGGTACTTATGTGGTGTTAGGGCCTGGTTTCTTGATGTCTTAGCGTGTCCTTAGCATGTTTTTGGTGTGATCTTAGCATGTGCCTGGTGCATTCATGACATGGCCCCATCATAGCCCTGGTATCAGCTCAGATTGGTGTTGGTGTGGTGTTAGGGCCTGGTTTCTTGATGTCTTAGCGTGTCCTTAGCATGTTTTTGGTGTGATCTTAGCATGTGCCTGGTGCATTCATGACATGGCCCCATCATAGCCCTGGTATCAGCTCAGATTGGTGTTGGTGTGGTGTTAGGGCCTGGTTTCTTGATGTCTTAGCGTGTCCTTAGCATGTTTTTGGTGTGATCTTAGCATGTGCCTGGTGCATTCATGACATGGCCCCATCATAGCCCTGGTATCAGCTCAGATTGGTGTTGGTGTGGTGTTAGGGCCTGGTTTCTTGATGTCTTAGCGTGTCCTTAGCATGTTTTTGGTGTGATCTTAGCATGTGCCTGGTGCATTCATGACATGGCCCCATCATAGCCCTGGTATCAGCTCAGATTGGTGTTGGTGTGGTGTTAGGGCCTGGTTTCTTGATGTCTTAGCGTGTCCTTAGCATGTTTTTGGTGTGATCTTAGCATGTGCCTGGTGCATTCATGACATGGCCCCATCATAGCCCTGGTATCAGCTCAGATTGGTGTTGGTGTGGTGTTAGGGCCTGGTTTCTTGATGTCTTAGTGTGTTCTTAGCGTGTTCTTAGCGTGTGCTGGGTTTTGGGGGCCAGTGTCATGTCCTCAACGTGTCTCTAACATGTCCCATGTCCTTCACATGTCCTTGGCATGTTCTTGACGTGTCCTTTACCCCCCCAGGAGTCCTACAAGTACTTCCCCACCTCGGTGAGTCCCCATGGGGGTCAATGGGGGGGTCTGGGTGCCTCTTGGGGCTCAAATTTGGTCAAATTTGGGGTCTCTGGGTCCCTTGGGTGTCAATGGGGGGGGTTTGGGTCCCCCAGGGGCTGAAATGGGGGGGGTTTGGGTGCCTGGGTGCCTCTTGGGTCTCAAATTTGGGGTCTCTGGGTCCCATGGGTGTCAATGGGGGGGTCCTGGGTCCCCTCATGGGCCAAACTGGGGGGGTTTTGGGTGCCTGG
>NW_010205464.1:3239-3457 GCF_000695765.1 Mesitornis unicolor
GGCCGAGGTGGGGGGGTTTTGGGGGCCTGGGTCCCCCCTGGGTGCCAATGGGGGGGTCTTGGGTGCCCCCAGTGGCTTAAATTTGGGGTCTCTGGGTCCCTTGGGTGCCAGTGGGGGGGGTCCTGGGTACCCCTGGGTGTCAATGGGGGGGTTTGGGTGCCCCAGGGGCAGAATGGGGGGGTTTTTGGGTGCCATGGGTGGGTGCTGACCCCCCCCCC
>NW_010205465.1:0-22415 GCF_000695765.1 Mesitornis unicolor
CTCACTGAATACCACACTGGTGGGGGGGGTAGCTGCGGGGCAGGCTCTGGTTACCCCAAGGGGAGCAGTGAGGCCTGCCCGTGGATCAGCCCAGCAGCCCTGGGGTGCCCACCTGTCTGGCTCCACGGGCTTGTGGTGCTACCCCAGCCACAGGGCAGCGGTCAAGGCGTCAGCCACAACCGAGATGGCAGGGTGAGCCCTGGGAGCCATTTCTGGGAACTTTAAGCAAAAGCGGTGATGTGTGTGGAGGGCTGTGGCAAGGAAGAAGTAGCAAGGGCTGGCCTGTGGGGTCATTGAGTTTGTACTGTCTGCTGGCATGGCTGGATGCATGGACATGGCTGAAAAACGGCCAAAGGACATCAGATCATTTGGTAACAACTGAAATGGTATAGAATGGTCCAAATGAATGTTATTAGGAAAAATCCCACGCAGAACAGAGATAATTGTGTACTGGGACATTTCCTATTGGGACTATTTATTGGATTGGACTCACCAGAAGAAGGTGAAGAAGAATTGACCCTGCAGGACCCTTTGCTCTGTACTCTGGACTCCAACAGCCTTTATCAGCCGATTATCACATTGCTTGAGAACACATGCTCCATCAAAGCAGGGGAGAAAGTGGTGTTATATATAACAGCTGTCCTCAGCCTTGCTGTCCTAATGTGGTCCCTGTGATGAACAACAGTACTTGTAGTTTTGGAGACTTTGCAAACACGAGTGTTCCACATAATACTGGTGGTGAACAAGCAACAGGTAGCAAAAAAGCATGACAACTGAGAGATGCCTTCCCTTATCAGCCTGTTTCTGAATACTGGTAATGTTTCTACTCTCATTCTCCTCTGTTAGTCCTCTTGATGTTTGAAAGATCCCCACATTCATGCTGTAGCACTCCAACAGCAGACAATGAGTTCTTACCGGAGGTCTCCTCAGGACCTCTCCCTCCATTGACCCACAAGTCTCTGTGGGCTACAACTCAGAGTTGAATTGTTTTCTTCTCTGTTAGTAACAAGCCTTAGAGGAAATCTTACTGTGGCCCTGAAAGCTGCCTTTTTTCAGGAACAGGAACGGAACAAGGATGTTGACACTCTACCGAAGTGGATTATTTTTTTGTAAATGAGGCAGAATTTGCTAGCATTTGTGTTTAGGATGTAAATTATTTTTGAGTGCTTTCCAGGTCTCCTGCAGATTCAGAATGGGAAGAAAAAAGACTCTTTTTGATCAACAGATGATTGAACTGTTGGTCTGGGGAGTCAGCCTAACTTCTGCTAGAAGCGCTGGAGATAGAGTACAGATCTGATGTGATCACAAGGGTACTTCGTGCAGAGAAGGGCGGTAGCAAATCTAAGAACGTTCTTTTGGAGGCTGTCATTGAATGGCTCCTCTTTAGCCTCTGGACCACCTGCTTTGCTGGCCAAACCTACTTCCTTGGCACCAATGTTCACAGAGTTCAGGCTGTACCACTGCAAACAGAAAAGTGTATTTAGTATGCCATGCACACAAGTATCTCTTTGCACCAGTTCTTTGGCTTTCTTTTGTTAAAGGCATCAAAAACTCAAAAGCCCTTTGGGATGAAAGGGAAACTTTCTTTGAGGTAGTCCAAGCTCCCTGTCAAACCATCTGAAGATTTCTAGCAGCTTTGTCTCAGGTTGTTTTTGAGGCAGGAGCCAGTGGCAGCACAAGGTCCTGTTTCTTGCTGTGGGAAGGAGCATTATCATGTGCACCACAGCAGATCCTGCTGTACTTGCTGAATCCTAATGTGGTTGCTGGGTACAGTTATTAATCCTTGCTTTTTACAGAGGAAACTAAGTGAGCCACAGAGGAGGATGAAACACTTTTGAGGAGTTCTTCTGAGCAGGATTTCTGTTTCCTTGGGTCCTGCTTAATTAAGGGTAACTGAGGGTAAATGAACAAAGGGTATTTCATTTAAGCAACACTTTCTTAAGAAGAAAGAGGAGCTGACCTGCAGTTTTCACAGTTCTCCATAGACCAGATGCAGCAGGACTGATTTCCAGACACTAAGATCAATGGGAACTGCAGATGCTTGGTACTTCATCAAATCAGGTTACTGTCACCCTCTTTTCCCAAAGGAAGGAAGGGCTCTGAGGCAAGTGTTAAAACCCACCATTTCAGTAGGAAACATTCATCCTGTGTTACTGGTTAAAAGTTCAGGGTTCCTCTTTGGAAAAAGATGCAAGGAGCAGGGCTTTCTGTTGAAATGAAGAGGCAAAAAGAAGTGAGAGAGCTGCTATAGAGGTCTTTTGGGTCATTTGTCTTTTTACTTATCCCCATTATCTGTGGTGTGTAGCCTGTCAGAGTCCCCTGGTTCGGTGATGCTGTTAGACTCAATTGCAATTTCTGGCTTACGGATACGGCCTCATTCACCAGCACATCAATAGAAGGCTTACTAGGAAATGTAGCCATGTGCAAGACCCCATTCAGAAAGATGTAGTCAGGAAAGTAGAAACTGAGAAATTAGCTCTGTTTGGTGTGTAATGATTCAACTGTGCATTTTGTTAGCACTTGCATTTACAGATCACAGAAAGCTCTACAGAAATCACTAAACAACTTTTCTTCTTCCACAGAGGACAATACCCTTAGCCATATTTTATAGCTGGGGGAAAGGGAGAGGTTACCAAAGGTGAGAGAACTCTTTGGGCTAAAAATGTTCAGCATCTAGGATGAGGATTTAGGACAGCTATCCCTGGACAGCTGCCTACGGACAGCTGCAGGATAGCCATGAAAAGATACTGTTTCCTTCATGTGTGACCTTGTCTGCTGTTTGTTCAGGTCATTGTCTGCTGATGTTTTTCTGAGACTGGGTACAATTGACCATGGCTCTTCTTCTGTTGATGCTGGGCACTGAAGTACATGTCATAGGATGGCGATAAGCTGACAGTGACACAGGCAGTGTCACTCACAGGAGGAGAGGAAGGATAGGAAAGAGCCTGAGAGAAGGGATGAGGGCTATATTATATATGTGTTACACTGAGTCATTGGTGGAGGAGTTGTGATGGTTATGTCTCCACTGGCATGGTGGCATTAACATGTAAGGATGATGTGATGAATCCTGAGGACAAACAGATGTCTCCTTTAGAAACACATCAGCTGTTTTTCCTCCAAGAGTCTCCTTGTGAAGGACTTGAAACTGACGTTGGGTGCAGCAGCTCCTCCTCTCGTTGTGTTGAGATAATTCAAGTGTTCATTGTACCTTTGCCACATTTCCACCAACTTCCTTAGCTTCAATGATTACACAGGTCAACAAGGGATCCAACAAAGCTGTTCTGAGCTGGAGTGTCAGCCAGGTGGGTGAGTGGGTTAATCAAGAGTGGGGCAAAAGCTGTGAGAAATGGAGCTGCATTGCAAACCAAGGAAAAACAATCAACTAAAAGTTTTCTAGGATGCTCTTATCCTAGACAGTACACTAATAGAGTCATAACTCTTAATAGCCATTGTGTGGCGATTCCATTATTTTATATACTGCCTTGTAAGAAAGTATGTATCTTCCTAAGCCGCCCTGTCTTCTCATTATGGTGATGTTTCTACATGTATTTTCCTCACATGCCTCTTGAAGGTCCCTCATACAAGTTTGTTTTTTTCTTCTGCTCCCCAGGATGTGGGCAGGTTCTTCGGGCTTCTAGAGGTCAGATTTTGCTGGAGGGTTACCCACTGAACGCACGATGCGAATGGACTATTCATGTTCAAACTGGATTTAACATTGAATTAAGGTAAGGTATACTGACTAGTGGCAGTGAAGGTACTGCCACCACTGTGCATTTGGTACCTCAGCTCTTTCCCCTGATCTAGCTTGTGACGAGCAGCCACTGCACAAATCATCAGTGCTGTGCCTTTAATTCCCATTTAGGACAGCTGGATGCTAAGGAGAGTTTCTCATACATACACAATGTATCTCTCTAGAGATCTTCAAGACCTTGTGTCGTGTTAAGAGATGGAGCAATTTGGCAGAAAATAAACCCCCTTGCGTTCCAGCTCGTCCTCAGATATTAGAGGGACTGGATGTGGCTGGGCTTAGAGTCTGAGTGATAGCCAATTCAGCACTACTGGTCCTGCACAGTCGCAGGTTCACCAACAGCGCACTGCACCTTCAGCGTAATCGTGATGCGTGGACTCTCATCACACTTAAAGTTAGCGCCCGATGAAGATTCTGCGACTAGTTTAATGAAAATGCAGTTTACTGAAGCAACAGAATACAGGCTCTTTTGGATTGCCGGTGATAAATGCACTGTCTGCAAAGCACGTGCAAGTGTTATGAGATAAATGTGTGCAGTGAAAAAGTGACTCTGTATTGAGATGTCTAAGTTTTCCCAGGGATGCACTCGGTATAACTGAGTGGTAAAATCTTACTCAAAAGCATCTGTATGGGGGGGAAAGAGAGGCTCAACCCATCGACTGGTCGCAGGAGTCAGGAATGGCCTACAATGTGTGACTTTTCTGACAATGGTGTCTTCCCCAACGCCCCCCTCTCTCATACTATACTTACACTATTTTTACCTGGACAGGTGGAGCTTGAATGACTCTAGTCATGCATACCTTTGTTATGATTGGTGTAAAATTCTCTTACTTTGATTTATAGTTATAGACTTAAGAAAATTCAGTGTGCAGCCTTGGTGAGGGGTTGTCGCACCTTGGAGGTGGGTAGCCTTTGGGGTTGAGGAGTGTTTTGGTGTTATAATGACATTATAATGAGCAAAGCTCACACAAAGGACAGCGTTTTGGCATTTTTTGACAGACTGTTGGCCCAGGATAGTAAAAGTACAGCTTCACTAGCTCCATAGTACCACCATGTTCCCGACTTTCCATTGTTTGCAATAGGAGTTGGCCGCGGTGTCTCCACTCCGCTCCACCCTCTATGCTATTTCCAAGGTTGCAGGTGGTGCTGCTCAGGGAACCACTGTGGAATGGATTCTTTGCATGCCAACTGCACTCCACCCTGGTAACTTCTTGTACCTTATGTCTTTCCTTAGTGTACGAACAATGCCTTCCAAGCCACCTCTAGTTATTATTCTCCACCTTGACACCAAACCCCCAATATTGTTTGAAGAATGTACCAGGTTGAACTAAGACATTCTTTGAAGAAAAGCTGTGGGAACACTTTGATATGATGTCTCATGGCAGGAGAGAGTTGCCCATGGGACCTGCCTTGCATTTAGCCTATATTTTCCCTCTGTTATTTTTCTTTCACTCATTTTACCAGCCATGTCCTCTGCCAGCCTCAGTTATTCTGCTTACCATTCCTGAGTCTGGAGGATGTGATTGGTTCTTCTCTAAGTCATCGTTCATCTGACCTGTGTGTTCTTAGACCTGTTAACCCACCTTTGCTGACTCAAGCTCATAGTTCTTGATTTGGTATCCTGCCTAATGCCAGAGAACCCCTAGTTGGGGTAATTAATACTGTTTTCACGTGTGTGTAGCAGGGAGCTCACATATACAGCAGGAAGCTTAGCAGGGGACTGTATTCAAAACCCACTAGCTAATATAATAAAATAGCTAAAGCTTTCACATCAATCTTTCACCAGCTTTGGAGCCCAGGCCAAAGAACTATGGTACATACACAAACAAATTTCTTCCTATATGTTTAAAGGGAGACTTAATAAAAGGAAGAGATACCAATTGAGTAGAAGAGAAGAGTTTGTGGCATTATCACACTAATGCCCTTTTTCAGACTTGAAAACGCAAGCCTATTTTGTAGTTATGAGCAGCTGCAATTATTGCCTGGATAGCGTTGAAACCACTTGACTCAGGAGAATTGTGTAGGAGGAACAGGGGAGCAGTGCTGTGAGGAGGAGTTTTGTATTCTCGTGACACAACTTTGCATCAGTCTCAGCAGGTACCTACCTTGTTTTGAAAATATGTTGTTGGCTAAGTGTGTGATTTGCATAGCACAAGCCCAGGGAGGTGGGAACCTGGTATTTTTTACATTTCTGAACAAGGATTTGTCAATTTTAAGGCTTAAAAAGTGTTTCAGCAGCTACAGATGTCACCCTGTCTTCACTTTTAGGGGGGTGGGCATGTGAGTGGAAATGGATCCTGTGCATGCACAGGTACCAGAAAAGGAGGAAGGACTGTTTTAACAAAGGACATGAGATTGAACAGCAGCACTTGCTGTGGCTGTGCTAAGGAGACTCGTCCATTTTCAAGGCAGAGGAATGGGGAGTGCTGTAAAGTAAGCTAACAGATGTACTAACTCTTTGGAGAAATCACACCTCCATTCTAGACCCTGAGGGCCACCCATATGCACACTAGGAAGGTGTTAGTGTCACTTGAGGTCTGTACAGTTCATTCTGTTTACCTTTGCTGTTACCAGAAGTTGCAAAACTTTAACACGAGGGGCGTCCTGCAGAGAGTGCCTTTCTCTTTCTCCCCATGTCCATCCTTCCTACAGTCAAACACAATACCAGTTGTCTCCTTATTGTAACATAATATTACATTCCAACTGTGAAAGTCTCCAAGAGGGAAGCCTGAGCTACCAACCTTCTTTTGTCAGCAACTACATTTATCTGAGCTGGGTAGCACTGCAGAAGCCTAAAGCTCTGTGTCCAGTCTGAGCTGAACTCGATGTCTGGATGCTGAAAGTTCCCAGTAGATGACACAGCGCTTCTAGGGCAAGATCAGGAACTGTCCTGAATGTCCACACTTAATTCTGCCACTCTGCAAGCCAGGAGGCATAGGAGGAAGCCTCCAGGACAAACACAGAACATGAGGACCTATATCTACCTCACATAAGGTGACCCTGGAGTGTGTTCTGAATCAGGTGAGGTTTCTGAGATGGACCACCTCAAAGTTGGCCATTGAGGTACTTCAGCAGTTAGACACTGTGGAAAACTAGTACATTTAGCCTAAAGTTTCTCATTTAGGCCATTCCTACACAGAGGGGCAGGTAGAGCTAAGCAGGCCACTAGAGTCTTCCTCCTGGGTCTGCCATCCATGTTGAATTGTTGCCTTCACTGCATTTCCATATAAACATGCTGAACCCTGCTGTGGGTGCTAACTGCTTAGAGCTGTAATGCACAGCCAGCATTGCAAATCAGCACAACTGCTAACCACTCCTTTCTTCATTCTCTCTGTGCATGAGTCCTGTTTGCTGTCGCTGTGATGGTTTGCAAGGGCAGGGATGGGGACAGTGTGATACAGAAGGGGAACAAAGTGTTTTTTTCCCTGCTTTCACAGGGCAGGAAGAGTAAAACTCTCAGAAGCACAGATAACCTTGCTTCAGGCTGTGCCTCACAATCCTTTGGGGGCTGGCTAAGCAGAGCTGTTTTGATAAATGGTGCCCAGATTGTGGTGGTGGTTTGTTTTCTATGCTTTTTTCCCAGCGTGGTTTGCATTGGGCTGTGATGTATGTGCTACCTCAGCCCGAGCCGTGTCTGGGATGTCATACCACGGTAGAAGCAGCTCACAACTTGCAGTCATTTTCTTTATTTCCTCAGCAGACATGCAGTTTTAAATATTTTCCTTTGGCTGGAAGCTTTCCTCAGAGGGGTTAGTGAATGTATTCACACTGCAGACACAGATGAAATCAAAACAATACTTTGCATTCCATTTTGTATCTGATGACCTGTAGCACTGAACTAGCATGCTTAGTTTCGTAACATCCAAGAGAATGATGACATAGTTTCAGTTTCAGAGGTGAGAGAACTGAGGTTCATTACATTGCCTGTACCTGTGATTTAAACAGCCATAGACCTCATGGTCTGTAAAGGGTCCCCTCTAGGCCACGGCCATGAGGTTTTGGAAAGCTTTGGCAGGTTTCCTGACCTGCCATTTCTGAGTCTTAGTCATGGGAACCCATGTCAACACTACAGTGTATCTGCTTCTGTGCAAAGTTAAATAAAATGCAAATCAGAACCCCCTGTGCTTTTCACATCTCACACTCTGTTTTCATTATTTTTTAAAGCAGAGAAAGCAAACAATTAAAACCAGTATTCTGTGTATAGCTCTTTCATTCTGTGCCTTCACTCTGCGTGAGTATCTCTTGATATTCTTTGTTCAGGAATACACTGCTAGCAGGGGTTACCTTTACATCTAAAAATAATGCTCCTCCCATTACATGGTCGGCATCCCAGAAACTTTCCTTCTGTACTTACGCACATACTTAATTTTAATCAGCAAATGTACCGGTTCAGAGAACCTGTAAACAGGTAGAGAAATGTGACAAGGATGCATGGGTTAATTTGTATTGCTCTATAACTTCCGTAAGGGTAAATCCCTGCGTTATGATCCGCCAGTGAAAGTGTTTTGAAGATGCAGTGTATAACCTGATTCCTGTGAGGATGTCTCCAGCAAACCTAAGAGAACTAGAATTCAACTCATGCATTTTATGCAAAGCTAAGTTTAATTAATCTCTCTCTAATGCATATTAAAAGCAGAAAGTGATTTTTTTCTTATTCTACATTCCACCAGGTGATTTAAAAAATGAGGAGCTCTGCTCCATTGGTGTAGCTTCCTACAACTGCTCATTCATTTCTCTGTATGTAGCGTACTCCTGATGTTCTAAAACCAACCATATGACCTGAACAAAGGTGACTGAGTTAAAAGGCCTCTTAAGTCAGCTCATAAGCTGTCAAAGAAAGGTCATTTCACATAACATGGGGGCCTCCTTAACACAGGGGCCTGAATCCCAAGACGAGAAGAGCAGGAAATAGGCCCTAGTACTCTCTTGCCTCTTCAGACTGTGAGATGCAGCAGCAGATCCAAATTTATCTCACCTCTTTGGTGTGAAAATGCAGTCTTTGCAAATCACTGGGCCCACACTGGAATAGGCAGTCTGGAAGTTTTACCCTATTCCTAAACACACATGTTCGTAGCATGGCCTCTCCCAGGCCCAGACCTTCTCATTCCTACCTGCAGTACCAAGGCTGGGCCCAGCACCCCTGGCCGTTCTCAGTCTCCAGAGTCACTTGGTGTTTCTCACTCTGTTTCTCATTTATATTCTGGTGGGATGCTTTGGCTCTGTGCCCCACTAAATTCAAACAGCAGCATATAACATTGCTAACAAACAACAGCCTTGCAGTGGCTGGATCAAAGCCAGGAAAGACAGACATTGTAGGAAAATGCTTTAAATATTTCTCTTCTGCACTAACTCCTGTCCCTTATTTCTGCTCTCTAAAGAAGGGCAAGTGCCAGACGTTGGGGATTTACTACTGTTTTGCTTTCTAATACAAAACCTGCTGTAGTGTTTCGGATTCTCTTTCTCTACCTATTTCTGCTTCTGTTACACCCTCAATCTTTCCTTGTACCCCTAACTGCTGACTTCTGAACATGACATTGTAAACAGTTTTTGAGCCTTGGCCTTTGATACTGTTACTTTCAGTACTTATAACTTTATTTAAGGGAAATAGAATGATTTTTCACTAACAGCTATGATAGAAATTTGCCCCCTACGGTGTCTGACCCTAGATGAAAGTTCTAACGCTGTAATGTGGTGAGGGACCTGATGCATGTGAACAGATTGTATGACTTCAATATTGGACTTCAATATGACTTCACTGTTCTGCCACTTAAATATTCTCACAGAGCAAATGTGTAGAGTTGAGCTGGCCTCCAAGGCTCATGATGCAAAAGTTAAGATGAACTGAGGGGGACTTCATGTGAGTAGGAGCTTGCTGGTTCATTGAGCGGGGCAGGCACGAACATAACAAATGATCCAAATAAATCAGAGTGCACAGGTGGGAGTATGCAGTCTGACTGTGTATCCTTGTTCCCCAAGATTTTCCATGTTGAGCCTGGAGTTTGACTACATGTGCCAGTATGACTACGTGGAGGTCCGTGATGGGGACAATTTGGACAGCCAAATAATTAAGAAATTCTGTGGAAATGAGAGGCCACCTCCCATCCGAAGCACTGGGTCTTCACTCCATGTCCTCTTCCAGTCTGATGGATCCAAGAACTTTGATGGATTTCATGCTGTCTTTGAAGAAATCACAGGTAAAATAATCCAAAAGTGGAACATGCCACTCATTTTCATTAATTCAATTTAACTAATCTCCCTCCTGGTTTTGCTTCATTAAAAACCTTCATGCTGTGTTGCCAACAGCAACTTACACAAAGTCAGTGCAGGGAAGATTCAAAAGCTGTCAGATGGCTCGTGAATGTGGGGCTCTTCTAATAAAGACTGAATTCCTTCTACCTTTGTGAAGAACAAGCACAGCAGCCAGCACAGAAAAGGTGCTGTTTTGTGAGACTTTTCTGTTTGAATCTGAGAACTAAGAGCACAGAGGAAATAGAGGAAGGGACATGTGTATCTGCAACTGCAGAACTGCTCAAGGCTGTGTGCAGGAGCAGAGTTACTGCATCAATTAGCAAAGAACTGATGCAAAGCCTCATAACTAGTTCAGTGAAAATTCCCTGACATGACTCTCGTGTTGGCTGATGTATCATACCATTAGGGCTTAAAAAAAAAGTGTGTACAAAGGACAGATTATTTAAGAAGAAAAAAAGAGGCATTTCCCATTCTGTGATGAACTCAGTGTTATGAATGACAGAAGCAGGGCTCCAGAATTCCTGTGGTTTTTTTTAGCACTGAGTGCTTGAGTCCCACACTGCTTTCCATCATTTTTTTCTGGCTGCAAAATAACATTGGACGTGTAGCTGGCTCCCCATTTTGTCATTGCATTTGGAGCAGTCTCTACACTTCCGGAATCTTCCTTGTTTAGCCATGTAGCGAATTTTTGTCAATTTTTGTCAAATCTATCTGTGCTTCTGGCACAGAAGGCTAATCAGAGTGTGCTGCTTTGCTGTAGCTAAACCCTGCAGGATCTATGACTCACCATAACTTGTCTTCCACACACCCCAGTGACCCACATTCCGTGAGTTCATCCAGGGTATATCTGGATCAGGAAGTTTACTTAGTTTATATAATCCTTACATAAATATACAAACTTACAGTAGATCAGGTGTTAACAATGATTAGGGGTGAAACTAGGAATCTGAAATGTGCAGACTGCTGGATGCAGTGCCTATGCCATTTCTTAGCATGTCCTAGTCTTCAAATGTTACCTTTAGTACTTGTGAGTAACATAGCAGGAGCACTCAGCTATTGATAGCTTGCCTGGGCTTACAGCAGGAGATGTGATATAGAACAAATGCATGTTGGTGTGGGCTATGTCGCATAAGGGCTGCCTACACTCAGGGAACTAACATTTTCCATATGGTGCAAGCTGAATTGATTCTGTTTTCTCAGCCCAGCAGGGAACATTTGATATTCAAATACTGTTGAGCACTTTATTTCCTCCTCATTTTTAGTGGTAATTATTCTGAGGCTGGGTGACCACAAGTGTGGCAATCCACACAGGGCAAGTTGCAAAGGGCTTCTTAGAGTTTGTGGAGAGGTCTTATTGTGCACTTTATTATGAGGCCGTTCTGGCCTAATGTGCAGCTGCAGTGAAAGGCTTTTAAAACATTCACAGCATCTTTTTATGTGAAGCATTAACCTGGCCAGCAAGACAGTTTAGGCAGACAGTATGGTGTGCGTGGGGCAGTGTAGAATTGAAAGCGTGGGCAGCACAGGATCGAAAGCTCTAGCAACACATTGCAATCTGAAGCATTTCCCCTGAAATTTCCCTCTGTGTACAGCACTGTGGAAAAGCCGAGGTCCCCTAAACAGATTGCACAGGGCTTGCTAGAGCAATTCCCTGTGCTGCAGGTGAGAGCAGCAGCAGCACTTGTGTTTACAGGACGTGGACCAGACTATGGAGATGATCTGATGTCCCCAACACCTTAAAGGTGCACTGGAGAGGACTGAAAAAGTGTCTTGTGCTGTCAAAACTGAAATCCTTCCCTTTCTGTTTCCCCTTCCTCTGAGCTCTGTGCTGGCTTGTAAGTCATAGCTTGCTGAAGCAGTGGCACTGACTGCACATAGGTCACTGGTTCAACTGCCAGAAAGGTTTCGATTGATACAAAATAAACTGCAAAGCCTATATTGCCTTTAGGAAAGGTCACTGCATGTGTAGTTATTAAAGGGAGAAACCACACAACCTGCTGCGTTGCCTGGTCTAGAAGCAGGTGTTAGGGCCCATCCCATGCCAAGTGTCAGATGAGAACCAGTAATTGGTCTGAATGACTGTAAGTCACTCAACAGGCTTTGTATGAGAAGGATGTGGGACAGATGGGGAGGCATCAGGGTCTCCTAGGGATTAGACATGTACTGGATCTAGTTGGATGAAAGCCTGTTATTGAATTTCAACAACACTTTTCTTTCCGCACCCCCAAGCTAGTGATCTTTGACACAATATGGGGGCTTTAACCTTTTGTAGTAGTATCCTATGTTGTTTGACTGAAGCCAGGAAATCAAGGCTCCTTGAAAAGAAAGAAATATTTAGTGGTCTTGAGTATCAGGCACTTTCAAGGACAGTATCTGGCACTTATCCTCCTTCACATGACATCCTTCACAGAATCGTGAGACAAAGCTGGGGCAAGGACAAAGGTGAAAGTTCACTGGCTTCAAACCAGGGACTACAAAATATCAGTCTGTACAGGCTCTTCTGCTTCTACTTCTCTTTCTCAGTGGTATTTTACATTAGTTGGATACAGTACAATTGCCACATATATATTCCTTCTAATGAATTAATTACTCTCCTTAGTCAGACCTTAGTCTTCAATGTGGCCTGGGAGATACTCATTGCCCAGCCATGTATGGATTGCTGTTACATCACCACACGAAACCTCCAGAGAAATCCATATGTGGCATCTTGGTGTTTCTTGTCTCTTGCCATCTGGATATAAGTGACTCAGAGATTATTCTTCAAGTGAAGTCTGTGCAAGGAAAACTGCTGATTCTGATATCTGTCATTCTGGACTGCAGTGGAGAGAATGCTTTAAATATAGTAGTACTCAATCTCACCATATTCCCCCACAGCTGTATGCTCATGGTTGCAACACTCAATGGCAGGTAGAAAGATTCATATTTGTATTATAACTGAAGTAATCGGTGTATTTAGTGTGGAAGGGCAAAGATGATCTGTAAATGTATTAGAATGCAGAACTTTCTAGCAATTATGATTTCAAAGTTTAATGTGTACCACTATTAGTTTTGTGGTTAAGCTCTAAACACTGTTGGAATTTGCTATAGATTATTTTTCTTCCCCAAACCTTTCCCACCACTTGACTACAGTTAAAGGAAAATTGAAAGAGTGAGTGATGAATGCTGGGAAAAGAACTGCCCACCCCCATAAGATCCCCTCTCCAGTAAGTAAGAAAGAAGGGCAGAAGGCTTTTTGATATGCATTAGGCTCTTTACTGTGTCTTCCTAAGTTTTAACCAGAATATGTAATTTACCCCATGACACAACCATCATGAGGAAGAATAGATAGGACCACCATCCTATGAGAGGCCATAAATGTTCTTGCTTTTCTTTTGTAGCTTGTTCTTCATCTCCATGTCTTCATGATGGAACGTGCATTCTAGACAAAAGCAGTACCTACAAATGTGCCTGTTTGGCTGGCTATACAGGGAATCGCTGTGAAAACTGTGAGTACAGGCACTGTGTGTATTACCAGCCTCCAGGGTTGTCACTGATGCAGGCCATTAATTGTTAGGAGTGTCAATGATACATAAGTTAGGTCAGTCACAGTGCCAGAGAATGCACTGAGCTTATTGTGGCAATTTTTAAGACGTGTTACTTGCAGTTTATGAAGATTTCAACTGAACAGTTCTGGAACTTTATGTGTAAAAAGGTAAAAAAGAATTGGAGCTCGGAAACACCACACAAGAAATCTTCTAATGGACTGTCCTTATCAGACAGAGATATACCTGCCTGCTATTGTCTGTTCTCTTCTGAAAGCACACACCTCAGCTGAGCCTTGCGCCTGATGCTCTAGCCAGAGTCAGTCTTAGGAAGTTTGTCTTCCCTCACAGCCACCTGAAAGGTGGAGTTCTGGCATCATGAATGACAGACACTTGGGATCAAAACAAATGAAAAAAGGGTAGATTCTGTCCATATCTGTGTTGGTGGTCCTCACTGTACATATAGTCATACACCTGGTTTTGTCATTGTCGTGGTTTAGGCCTAGTGGGCAACTGAACACCATGATGCCCCAAAAAGAGGACTAGACAAAATAAGGACTGGGAGGGCTCTCGCCACTTATGGTCATGGGCAAAAGACAGACTCATCATAGGGAGAAAAAAACCAAAACAGAGTAGAACAGTGAGAGATACAACCAGATCTTAAAGTCAAACACCTTCCCCAACCCCTCCCCTTCTTCCCAGGCTCAGCTTTGTTCCCTATTTCCTTACCTCTCCTTTACCTTTTCCCCAGTGGTGCAGAGGGATGGGAATGGGGGTTGCAGTCAGTTCATCCCATGTGGTCTCTGCTGCTCCTTCCTCTTCAGGGGTAGGGGAGGACTCCTCCCAGTCTCCCTCTGCTTCCATGTGGTGCCTTTCCCACAGGAGAAAAGTCCTGCACAAAAATTCCAAATGTGGGTCTGCCCACAGCTGCAGCTTCCCTCACACACAAAACTGCTTCAGCCCAAGTCCACAAAGCTCCAATCTGGGTCTACCCACAGTCACAGTTCCCTCGCACATGAACTGCTCCAGCACACACTGCCCGGAGTCATGGCTTCTTCAAGACCAGCCACCTTCTCATGTGGATCTCTGCTCCACCAGTGAACCTCCACAGGCTGCAGGCGGGTCAGCCTGTGGTCTTGCCACAGGTTGCAGTGGAAACCGTGGCTCCATGCACCTCCTCCTCCTCCCTCTCCTTTCTTCCTTCACTGATTTTGGTGTCTGCACAGTTGTTCTCCTCATGTCCCTCTTCTTTCTCTGCTGCAGGTCCCTTCTCATGGTTCTGAAGAGTTCCCAGCTCTCTCTCTCTGGATGGAGCTGCAGCAGGGCTTGGGCTTAAGTTGGGGCAGGGCTGGTCCAGCCCAGCCGGGCAGGGCTGGGGCCAGGGCCACACTGCCCACACCTGGGGCCACACTGCTCTGGGCCAGTGCAAGAGAGAGATGCCCTGCACCACCCTTAAATACATTAATTCACAGGGGTGCTGGCCCTGGTCAGAGGTGGGTCTGACATTGGAGCCAGGGGAGCTTTTCAGGTAGCTTCTTACAGGGCTGTCTCCATAACCCTCTCCCCACTACCAAAAAAACAAACCAAAACCCCTCACAGAAAACCCAATACAGTCATAGCATCATAGAATGTGTTGGGTTGGAAAGGACCTTTAAAGGTCACCTAGTCCAACCCCCCTGCAGTGAGCAGGGACAATGTTACTAGATCAGATTGCTCAGAGCCCCATCAAGCCTGACCTTGAATGTCTCCAGGGATGGGGCCTCCTGACCCCATCCCTACACAGCTGGGCATTGTCCCTATACTCTTCCCAAGATACGTGTCCCTGCTCAAGCTGTGTGTGCAGTTCCTTCTTGCCTTTCAGTTTGGCCAGCAGGTCTTCACTCAGCCATGCTGGCCTCTTCCATTCCTTGTCCTGCCAAGTGAATTGTAAAATAACAGGGTTCAAATGAGTTCAAATCGTCTGTTCTAGTGATTTAATTCTTCATGCTTGAGCAAATGTCTTCATCTTACAGGGCTTGAAAGAGAGAGGAGGAGTAAGAATTGTGCAATATATGCTATGATACAGGCTATATCATCTCTACCAGCTGAAAAGAGCATTGTGCAATATTTAAAGTCACTGAGCTCCAGCTCCAGCTGACCCTGGAGGATTTCAGTGATACTATTGAAATCCACTAGGGATCATATTTGACACAAGACAGAAAGCATGGTTTATTATGCCCTGCTGTGGCATTACTCTGGCCATAAGGCACACAATGCCTTGCCTCCTTCCAGAGTTTTCAATTCTATGTCAGAGTAGCCAATATACACCAAACCTCCTACTTCAAAATCTTTTCCCTTTTTGCCCTTGTCAGGAGAGGATTTCTATCTGGAATTACTTTTCCTTAATCAGGAGAGTTAACTCATAGTGATATGGTACCTCCTTGCAGGAATAATTTTGAGATAAAAGACCTTTCAATTTCTACAGATCCAGAGTCATAAGACTTGACTTTTCTCCCAGCAGACCAGAGGAGAGGTAGTTTAGTTTAACATTTTCTGTAAGCCTGAAAAAGTGTTGGTTCTGAACAGCATGGCACATTTTGCCAGACTGCACAGATTCCTAGTATGTTTTCTGTAGGGAAGGGGCTGCTGAAAACTGAGGGTTCCGGACCTCAGGGCCAATGCGGCTGGCTCTTTTTCTGAGAGCCTCTTTCCTGTGTGTAGGTTTTTAGCAGGTCATTTAGGGACTGGAAAATCCTGAGCTCTCTGAGATCAGTTCCATTCCCACCTTTAGGAGAGAGCTGGAAAAAAAAAAGGAAAATATTCCTCTCTGGTTCAAAACCAACCTAAATTTCAGATTAATTAAATTTCCAGCAAACCTCAACCCTAGTTTTGGCAGGCTCTACACTACAGCCAAGGCAGGAAAGGAAGCTCGCATTCTTTTACTAGTTTTCTTTTGTAATTTCAGTGTAGAAACTTCACACATGCAACACGTACAGCAAACAACAGAGGACGCAGTCGAAAAACAATAGGATGAGACTTCTGTCTTACTATAAACAATTAAGGGTATAGGTAGTAACAGAATAAAAGGGAGGAGACAAAAATATATACAGTAAGATTTTTAACTTGGCAGGAATCCTGTGGTTTGATTTATGAAATAAGAGTTTAGATGGATAAAATACTATTACTTTGATGTTTGCAGCTGTGTGCTTGCCTTTTGCTTATGCTAGGAAAGATTTTTTCCAGCACCTATGTTGCTTTCTTCCATAACATAGATAAAAGTTGCCATTTTTTTTCTTGTTTGTGAATAGCACAGTGGGAAAAAATCATGACAAATCTCTCTTCCCTCTGGCTTCAAATAAGTTATTTTCCTAAAATGCTCCCTTCAGTTTTGCCAATTTGTATACGAAGTATTTTCCATTGTATGGGGGGGGGGAGGGAAAGACAGAAAATTAACATTTGGGGTTTTTTTTTAAGAGCAAAAAGAAGAACTGGGAAAAAAAAATCTGTGGCTGTAATTCTTTGAAAATCAGTCATGTAGTTTCCTGAACAGCATTGCAGGTTACATGCTAAAGAGAGAAGCAGAATCTTTCTGTTAGGTCAGGCAGCAATAGTGCTGTCTTGTGAGGTGGAGGCAAGGGAAATAAATTTATTTCTGCAGAAAACAATCATAAAATGGTCACTTTTTGAATACTGAACATGACTTTGGACACTATGAAGCTGATTCTTTCAGTCTGTTTTTCTTGGAGCAAGTCAGGTGAAATTCCATTAAAGCTGATGTATTTATGTTGATGAAAAATAGGTGTAAGAAAAAAGAAAATTAGAGCCCCTTAGTGTTAAGCACATGCTGAAGGTTTGAGTTGGTGCAACAGAAGGTACCTAGAGAGATATGGGGGTTTTAAAGAACTCCGAGACACTTACTTCAGAGGAAGGGAGACTGTGGGATTATCTCATTGAGAAATGAATTAAGACCAAATGAAACAAATTCAACAATGGACAATTCATGACAGAATCAGAAATCTTCTAAGTCCCCCACCATCCCAATGCAGCAGTGTTTTTTTTGCTGTTGCCAAGTTTAGTTTTAAAGATGTGTGAAACACTATTGGAATTATGGAAATCACCTTAATGAGATAAACCACAAGGAACCTATTTTTTCCTCTGTTAAATTAAATTCCATCTATTTAACAGGATGATCAACATTGGTCAAGCTGCTTTCCTGGGGTAATATTCAACCTTAATTGCTCTGTCAGTTGCAATTTGCAATATTAATAAAATAATTAAAGGCATAGGTTGCTTATAACTGGCAGTCTCTTTTCTCTTCTACTATGCAGCCAGGAAATGTCTTTTTGTTTACAAGCTGAGGGGCTAAAAGAGTGATTCAAAGGCTTCAGCAGCATGAAGTGAAATGCAGGCATGTACCGTTTTAACAGCTGTTAATGTTTCAATCAGTCCTGTTTCAGGGCAAGCATTATTTTATCTAAATAGGTCTGATTTCACTTCAGAGAATGTTTTTAAAAAAACTATATGAAATTGTAAAATAAATGCTAACTAAGACTGAGATCTTTCTGCCCTAAAACACAGGAAAGACAAGTCCTAGAGACCAGCAACAAATACCTTCTTACACATAAGCATGCTTTGTTATCAAGATACAGTAAGTAGAGAAAACTAATTCCTATTTTAAACACTTGAGCTTCTTTTTAATCTTAAATTGAATTTCCAGTATACCTGCATACCCCTTCCAGTGATCCCGTAGCTATGCTGACATGACTGAGGTCAAACTCAGGCTTTTCTATCCAACCTCTACGGATTTAAATGCAAATAATCCTGCAATCAGAGGCATTAAAAAAACCCTCCACAAACAACAAAACCAGATCATCTTTTTCTCTTAGCCTGCAATACCCTGAAACAGAGCAGCAACTTCCTCAGAAGATGCACATTAGGGAAAAATTCACAAGCTGAGTAGTGGCCTCATCCTGGTGCTCTGCATGCTAAAAGGCATCCACTCAAGTGTCAGGCTCTCAATGAATCTGGACAGTGTGAAAACTGTTCCTTCAACTCAAACGAAGAAAGATCTTTTCCAGAGTCTCAGGGTTGAGTTTGTCTGCTGCAGATGCAGCTGTAGAGAGATGGTACTGCTGGTACCCCATGGCAAATGCTCTCCCCCTCTGCTTGCCCTCCTCCTAGGACAGGGTGTTCTGATTCAAGAGTCCTCCCAGGGCTTGCTGGCCACAAAGCAAGAGACCTTGACCCCATCCTGCCCTGAAATTTCCTGTTACTTTTATTTCAAACAAAGCCAGGCGAACTAGAGTTCCTATGCAAATAAGAGGAACTAGTGCTGAATAGGGAATTCAGGCCTCAGATCTAATTTCCATTTTTTTCTGTTTCTCGCTCCTGTCTGCCAAGAAGAAGAGTTTTGTTCTGCATCCTAATGAAGGGTCTAATCCAACTGACTAAACTGTATAAACTAGCTCCTTGCTGTAGCCTTTGATGTTGCTTAGGGCTGGCCTTACTGTGTACTAACAGACCTCTGAAAATAGCTTTCAGGCCTTTCCCCACTGCTGATATAATCCCCTTCCATCCTTCTTGGCCCCATACAACTGTGACTTCAGCTGGTTCTTAGGGATGCCCTCATCCTTAACGGACTGACTGATTGATATTTAAGATATGGAGAGAGCATTTACAATCCCCTACCCCCTGCCTTGTTCTGAGTGGGAGAAACGAACCAAGCTATCAATGCTTGGCATTGGCTAGACAGACTTCTCTCCCAGCAAAGTGTAGGATGAGGCACTGGGGAAAAGTTTTGGACATTAAACCTAGTTTTCTTACCTAACCATGGACATGTAATGTAGAGTCTTCTAAGGGAACACTTGGAGTTTTTTCTAATTTTGTCAGAAAGAGTCTCAGTAATAGGTTTCAACGAGTGCCATAATCATTGTCTGTAATCACTGGTCTATATTTTGCCTTGTGCAGCCCACATGTGTTAGACCATGTGTACGCTGCATGATGACAGTGAACAACTTCAGGTATAGCCAAATGTCCCTGAGCCCTTTCTTGCCACTCTGGCCTGGAAATCAGTCCTATTCCAATTAGGGAAATTGTTCTTAAAAGAAATATGACTCTTAACTTCCCTACTCCTAGCGCTGCCATTGTTTGATTTTTTTTATGGTTGGTTGTTGGGTTTTGCTTATTTTTCCCAGTGAGAAATTGCTTAATACAGCTTTTTTAAAAGGACAGAGTACTTCGTCAGTTGTGTCAAGGTGGTTTTTTTGGTGGCTATGTCAAAGAGACGAAATTAATAACACTTTGTCCATCACATTTCTACTGTCCTCCCTATGGGCTTGTGTGTATAGTGTTGGAAATAAGAACCCAACTCTTCCTGCTGCCAAAGCACATATATAGCTGGAGCTGCTAAGAAGTAAAGGCTAGTGGCCTTTTTTCACTATCAACAGTCCAAGGGTTCACCTGCCTTGAGACCCACACACTTGGCAAAAACCTTTAACTGGAATGTGGCAGTTCTCAGGTTTTGCAGACCCATAAGGGGTTATAGGCTAAAGCTTAAACCAGCACTGCCCTTTAGCAACATGCTCTCAGATGTGGCTTGTTCTCTAGAACCTTGGGACTCCGTCTGAGAGGCAACATGCTATTGCTGCTTGTGCTTGAGCACTATTACTTGGTTAAACTGCTCTTTATGGGCAGGACTGTTCCGAAGGAGAGTTAGTTCAGACAGGGTGAGATAATCCTGCAGCGAAGACGTGGCCATTGCAGTCATACAGGAAGCTTCATTGACCCACACATCTCTGCAAAGCCAGGTAAGATAATAGTACTGCAGCCCTCAGAGAGGTTTTTAATAAGTCATCTTCAGAGTTCAGTTCTGGTGGGATAATGCCCTCTTTAGTTCTCCTGAACTGATCACAAGAATATTATGATGCTGGCTAGACATTTGCTAGGCTGTTATGCTTGCTGCCCCATGCTGCCTCACAGTATACTCCTTTCCAGGAGAACCATGCGTTTACAAGGCAAGATCTGTATTGTTTAATGCCTAAACAATCGTATTGTTTGGTGAATTTGAAGGGCTTGGCTTGAGATGGAGGTAGAAATTTCTGCTTCCAGTTCTCTCTTCAGTATATTTCCTGGGGGTTTTCCCCTTGGTTAGAAGGATGCTGGAACTGTTCACACAGCATCTGCCAAACCACCAAACATTATGTCTGGTGCTTTAAGATAACCTAACATCAATTTTGGGTTGTCGTAATTCACTGAGCAATAAACTAAAGCTGTTGAGCTCCTGTTACACACAGACAGCCAAGACACCCCACAGGAGGACAGAAACACCTGAGAGAAAAATGAGGTTGATGGCTGAGAATGGAAAGGGCTGTAAACACCTGAAGCAATCACTAAACAAATGCTGCTTGTGAACCAGCCTGCAGAAAACTGGTCCCTAAGACTGTTCTTTCCTTCAGCTCTCTCAGTACGACTGTTGGATTGGGCAAGTCTTGCAGTCTCTGGGAGGAAGTTGCTCATACCATTTAGCAGTGTTTGATTTCATAGTAGTATTATAGTGCTCTGAAACTCCAGTGAGTAAGTGTAGCTGACAGCAAGGCTGAAAGAGACAGGCCATTGGCTTTATTGACAACTCCTTCCTTTCGTATTTTCTCAGTGTCTATTAACTGGCCAGTTTTTTACTTTTTCAGAAGCAAAATATGTCTGGTAAAATACCATCGTATCCTCCCCAGAGCATAGCCCCAGGCATTACTATCATCTATATAAATCAGAAATTGTGTCTTTGTTAACATAATCCATCCAAAGATAGGCCTGTCATAGGGGGTGTATTTCTAAACCACATTAAATGGATTCACAGGGAATTTCCACTTGCTCCACCCCAAAACAATCCTGAGCTTCTTCCTCAGTCTGCTAACATGCCTTAGAGATAAAACCATCCACAGGATTCTCCCTGGTGTGACGTGTCATGTGGAAGGATGGATCAGTGTTGCAGGAAGACAGGATGGCCCAAGCTACATTCCAGGTATTCTCACCACGCTGGATGGGACAAAGATACTTTTCCCTGTCATTTCATCACTGAATCACTTAGGAAACTAAGTCTTCCTGACAAGTCTGCTCTAATGTATGGTATAAATAATCTCTTCAGCACAGAATAACTGTATGCAGGCCAAAAAACCTCAACTGTCTGCATCACTGGCACACTTTAAGCTCAACTCCACCTTTTGCAAAGGTCACAGACAACGGGGGACTCGTATACTGTTAGAAATTTCTGATGGGGATTTTCTTCTGCCTGCTAGCTGAAGGGGAGGACGTGTATCTTTTGGTTTCTTTGGATCTAGAAGAAATGAGAGAAGGGCCTGGAGTAGATTATAGATTTGGGGTCTCTGCCTCTAACTACTCCTTGTACTCTCTGAAGACTACTGATACAGCGTTTGTAGCTTCTGGGGTGCAAGCATACAGACTGCATGTTCTTGCAGTGCTTTGGAGTAACCTTAAAAGTGCTTTGAAATTTTGCTGGAGTAGTCAGCATGCTTAAATGCTTTCAGCTTCATTCTTTTCCCACAAAGTTCATGCAAAGACTTCATTCCTCCTTGAGGATTTTACGCTCAAACATCTCCGAGGCAAGCAACCCTATGCACTTCCCTTTGTTGCACTTGTGGGCATGATTTCACTGTTGTGCATGCTGTGTGCAGCTGGTACAAAACACTGTGGAAGCAGAATGGCCCCAGGCGGTAGGAATGATGGCACAAATGACCAGACAGTATGCCATTTGCACTTTCTTATGACTCCCATACACCTCTTCAGCTTCTTCAAGAGCTCAGGAACTGCATTTCACAGCCAACCAAATTGCCCTGCTACTTCTTCAGCATTGTCCTGCTTTTTCGTTCTCTTAATTTTCTTTTTCCCTACACTCTCATCTCCAC